>NW_007730743.1:0-10036 GCF_000696425.1 Galeopterus variegatus | reverse complement strand
TCCGTTGCCGGACATGAAAAAAAAAAAAAAAAAAAAAAAAAAAAAGAAGGACAGAAAGAGAATGCAACCTGGTGGTCACGGGGTGATGGTTCCAAACTCAAGTGGCCGGCAGGCTGCTGAGGTCAGGCTGGAGTCCGGCTCTAATGAAAAAGCTCCTCGCTGGGGTCGTTCCACGGCCACCGCCTGTGATAGTCACGTGGAACACACAGACACATGACAGGACGCGGTGGGAGGGCTCTGCACCTCTGAGGTCCTCCCAAAACCCACCACCATGAGAAAAACACCAGACAAGTCTCAACTGAGGAGCCGTCTACAAAATACCTGCCCAGTCCTCCTCGCAGCTGCCCAGGCCTGGCCGGTTAGCTCAGTTGGTGAGAGCACAGCCTTGTAACGCCAAGGTCATGGGTTCTGATCCCCTTACTGGGTACAGACCAGCTGCCCAAAATACAAACAAACAGACAAAAAACTGTCCAGGCTTCAAAATCAAGGAAAGTCCAAGAAACGGTCACAGCCGAGAGGAGACTGAGGAGACGTGATGACTAAGTGTCCTGTGAGATCCTGGGGCAGAAAAGGGGCATTAGGAGAAATCTGAAGAAGCCTGAATGAAGTACAGACTTTAGTTAATAACAACGTGTCAATATTGACTCATGAGATGGGACAGATGCACTGCTCTGTGCAGTGTGGGGACAGCAGGGTACCCAGCATGGGAACTCTCTGCACTGTCTCTGCAAATTCTCTACAAATCTAAAGCTAAGTCTTTTTTTTCCGCCCCCAATAAAGTCTACGCTTGATCCACATCACCCGACCCTGTTATCATTCCTGTGCCGGCA
This sequence comes from Galeopterus variegatus, assembly GCF_000696425.1. Classification (NCBI taxonomy): domain Eukaryota; kingdom Metazoa; phylum Chordata; class Mammalia; order Dermoptera; family Cynocephalidae; genus Galeopterus; species Galeopterus variegatus. The sequence continues at coordinate 9,206 of NW_007730743.1, read as the reverse complement.
CCTTGGCTTGGACGTGAAGCCCTGCCAGCCCCCTGCAGCTTGCCGAAGCACCACCTTCCATCTCTAAATCCCCCTGCGTGAGATTTATCTCCTGTATTGGTTACAACTTTTTGGTTGTGAGTGACAAAAACTAAACTGGGGAAGAAAAAAAAAGAGAGAGAAAGAAAGAAAGAAGAAAGAAAAAATAACTTAAACTGGCTCAAAAAAAAAAAAAATGAGCTCAGTGGTTTAGAGCGCCACATTGCAACACCAAGGTCAAGGGTTTGGATCCCTGTACCAGCCAGCCACCAAAAAAAAGGAAACATGGAAACATTTTTGGAACTGAAAGATACAGGTATAGGTCTTACTCAGGGTCTCTCCCCCTCAGCACTTCTTTTGTTTTTAACACTTATTTTCTGGCAGCTGGCCAGTACAGGGACTGAACCCAGGACCTCGATGTTATCAGCACCACGCCCTAACCAACTGGGGTAACTGGCCAGCCCTCCCCCTCAGCACGGCTGACCTTTGGGGCAGGATCGTTCTCTGCGATGGGGCCGTCCTGGGTGCTGGAGAGGTGTCCATAGCCTCCAGCCCCTCCGTGCCAGGAGCAACCCCCCACCCCCAGTCACGACAAACAAAAATATCTGCAGATATTTCCAAGTATCCCCTGGGGAGCAGAATTGCCCTTGAGTGAGTCCCACTTGTCTAGCTGGTTTCAGGCTTGAATAGATCCAGGACCCTCAAACAGCATCACAAGGATTCATCCATCTCTCCATCTCTTGGTTCTGTCATCTTCTCTCTTGACTTTTCTTCAGCTGGCTTTCCCCCAAGGGACATCGATGACACCATCAACCCCAAACCTCATCCCCCGACCAGCTTAACAGCCACAGCAGAAGGTCAGCACCTCTTCCCTAAGAGAGGAAACAAAAGTCCCAGGGAAGGTTCTCATTAACCTAACATGGGTCACATGTCCTCATTGAACCAATTGCTGTGGCCAGGAAATGGAATGCCCTGACTCCATTGGCCAGGCTGGGATCACACGGTTGTATGGAATCAGCCAACTGGGTGAGAGCCCTGTGGATGGAGGCATGATAGGAAGGAGTGGGAAACAGCGCTGGGCAAGGACACCTCAGCTGGGCAGGCCGGCCCCTCAGCCCACTGACAGATGTCAGAGGATGACTGAGTGGTAAAGTAGTGAACGGATGGATGAATGACCAGGCTGGGGTGTCATGCAGTCTGTATACTGCTGTGTAACAAATTACTCTAAACATAGTGCCTTAAAACCACACATGCATTTATTATCCAACAGTTTCTATAGACTGGGAGTCCAGGAACAGCATAGCAGGGTCCGTGATGGGGTCGGGCAAGGCTGGGGTCTCATCTGGAGGCTCGACTGGAGAGTGATCCACTCAGGGGTTGGCAGAATTTATTTCCTTGTGGTTGAAGGCTGCCCTCTGCTGCACATGGGCTGCTCCAGTGTGGCTCCTTTGGTCCTCAAGCCCTCAATTAGGGGTTCTAGCTGCAGTGGCTACGAATAAGTCTCATATGATGTAGCCTGATCACGGAGTGACATCCCATTACCTGTACCACAATCTGTTGGTTAATGGAATTACAGGTCCCACCCACCCTCAGGGGCTGGAGGTGGGATGGAGGGGTCACTTCGGTGGCTCTGTCCTCCACACGGACTTTGGAAAGGAAACTGCCCTATTTACAGCTCAGTGCCCCAGTGCAAGAGAGCGCAGCTGCCTCTACATGAAGGTGGGCAAACTCCAGCTCACAGAGCAAACCCAGCCCACTGTCTGTCTTTAGATAAGCCACAAGCTATGAGTAACTTTTACGTTTATTTATTCATTTATTTTATTGGCGGCTGGCTGGTAAGGGAATCCGAACCCTGGACCTTGGTGTTATCAGCATTGCCTTCTAACCAAGTGAGCTAACTGGCTAGCCCTTACTTTTACATTTTTATGTGTTTGAAAAAAAATCAAGAGAAGAAAAATATTCTGTGACATGTAGAAAAATGAAATTCAGTGTCCACATCAATGTTCAGTGATAAAGTTTTATTGGCACACAGCCATATGCATTCATTCAAGTATCATCTGCGGCTCCTTCTGTGATTCAACAGCAGACTCAAGCTGTTGCCACGGAGACCATCTGGCCTGCAAAGTTGAAAATATTTGCTCTCCAGCCCTTGATGGAATAGGTCAGCAGACCCCTGCCGTAGGTGGCCATCTGTCCCCGAGCAAGGATGCAGGGACGTCTCTGAGCCGTAGTAGTCATGACTGTAAAATGTGGACAGTGACAGTACAGAAGGACCACAGCCGAGAGGCCACGGAACGGAAAACCTTAGGTCAGACGCCATCGGTCACCGTTATTACCATCATCCTTCAGGCCCAGGGTGGGGGAGCCTCCTCCAGCTCCTCCCAGCACAGGTGGGAGGCGGCGGCCACCCCTGCACACTCCACCACTACTTGGGCACATGCGTGAGGACCACAGCACAACCTACGAGATCACGCAGGGCCGGTTGGGCTGGCTGCTTAGCTCAGCTGGTTAGCGCATGGTCCAGGGTTCGATCCCTCTACTGGCCAGTCAACCAGGAAAAAAAATCAAATAGGGTAAGTCAACAGAATCTCTTGCATCAAGTTGATGGTGGAATTAGCTGGGAAGGTCGGGGAAGGTCATTCTGACATTCTGCAGTGAAAATTAAGCTATGACCTTGTATTAGTCTGTTTGCGTTGCTTATAATGGAATACGTGCAACTGGGTAACTTATGAAGAAATAAAAGTTATTTCTTATAGCTTGCAGGCTGGGAAGTCCAAGATCCAGGAAACACATGTGGTGAGGGCTTTTTTCTTGGTGGTGACTCTACAGCAATGCAGGGGGTCACACAGTGAGAACTGCCGAGCAGGAGAGAGCTCACCTGCTCACTGGCTGTCCTTCTAAAGCCATCAGAACCATGCCCATGACTCCATGGATGGGCCAATCCATTCATGAGGATACAGTCCTCAACAATCCCAGCCTCTCAACGCTGTTACAGTGGGGGTCAAGTTTCCAACACGTGAACGTTAACCCACAGCAGAGCTACGAGTGAGAAGGCACTTATGGGACACTCGGGATGAGTGTCTGAGACAGTCTAGTGGAGCTTTGGGCAAGGTGAGGACAGGTTCCCAGGGGCCTCCACTGGTTAGGACCCCTGCCAGAGCCCCCTGGGCTCCCATGAGGCTTCTCACCTGCCTTTCCACTTCTGGAGCGTTTCCCCAGCTCTCCAGAGACATTGGGGAGGAGTGAGTTGACCATTTTGCAGATGGGCCCACCGAGGCCCAATGTAGGTACAGACCCCAGAGCTGGGGGGAAAGCCGGGTGTCCTGAGCGAGTCCCAGCCCAGCACAGGTGACAGTGGGCAGCCTCGCCCCCTCCCTCATGGCCCCACCCCGAGCACTCATTCATTTGCTTATTCATTCATTCATCAGTTTCTGGTGCCCAGTGTGCCCATCAGATGTTGGTCTTGGAGACCCATCTCTGCCTGTGGGGATCTCCCAGCCTGGAGGGAGACCCAGACGTTCATCAACCCTTCCTCGCCTGGTGCTGGGCTCATGGGAGGCTGGAAATCCAGCCTCTCTACGAGGAGGTGATGCTGAGGACATTTACCTGGAATGGAGCGGGGCTGAACTAGGCATGGACAGAGGTCCTGGGCCTGGAGAACTGAGGTCGGCCCTCAGGCCTTTGCACGTGAATCTATCTGACTGGCTCCAGAAAAAAAAAAAAAAAGAACTCGTGCTGTTTTTATTGGGATCAAGTTAAATTCATCAATGAGCTTTAGAAGGATTGATATCTTTATCATATTGAATCTTTGTAAAAATATTACATTTGTGACTTTTAGGAGTCTTTTAGTGTTATTCTCATATAGATTTTGGACATTTCTTGTTAAATTTGTGTTTGGACATTCTATTTATTTTTTAAATTTTTTAATATTAAGGGCCGGCCCGGTGGCGCACTGCTACAGTGCGCTGCTTGGGAGCGCAGTGGCACTCCCGCCGAGGGTTCGGATCCCACATACAGACCGGTTCCCGCTCACTGGCTGAGCGAGGTGCGGGCGCAACACCGAGGGTTGCGATCCCGTTGCCGGTCCCAGTCCAGTACGGGCATGACACTGAGGGTTGCGATCCGTTGCCGGTCACGAAAAAAGACAAAAAGGAAAAAAAAAATTTTAATATTAAGGTGAAACTCACATAACATGTAATTAACCACTTTAAAGGATGCAATTCAGTGGCAGCACGTTCACAATGTCATGCAACCTCCAGCTCTCTCCAATTTCAAAACGCTTTTATCACCCCATGAAGACACCCCATACTTATTAAGTAATCACTCCCTATGGCTCTCCTCCCCTTTCCCATGCCCTGATAACCTCTGATCTACTTTCTGTCTCCGTGGATTTGCCTGTTCTGGACATTTCATACACTATGTGGCCTTGTGTGTCTGCCGTCTGTCACTGAGCGTGATGTGTGCAAGGTTGCACACGTGTGTCATGCAGTCCACGTTGCGGCGGGTGTCAGAGCCTCGTTCCTGCTCATGGCTGAGTGATATTTCATTGTATGAATGTATCACATTTTGCTTACAACCATTGATGGACATGTGGGCTGTTTCCTGCCTTTGGCTATTGTGAATAATGCTGCCATGAACATATGTGTTCATGTATTTGCCTGAACACCTGTTTCCTGTTCTTCTGGGTGTATACCCTGGAGTGGAATTGCTGGGTCATATGGCAATTCTATGTTTAACTTTTTGAGAAACTGCCAAAATGTTTCCCACAGCAGCTGCACCATTTAACCTTCCCACCAGCCATGCATGAGGGTTCTAATTTCTCCACGTCCTCACTAACACATGTTACTTTTTGTTTTTTAAAATTAAAGCTATCCTGGGCCGGCCCGTGGCTCACTCGGTAGAGTGCGGTGCTGATAACACCAAGGCCGCGGGTTCGGATCCCATATAGGGATGGCCGGTTCGCTCACTGGCTGAGCATGGTGCTGACAACACCAAGCCAAGGGTTGAGATCCCCTTACCGGTCATCTTAAAAAAAAAAAAAAAAAAAAAAAAATTAAAGCTATCCTACTGGGTGTAAAGTAGTATCTCATTGTGCTTTTGATTTGCGTTTCTCTGATAACAGGTAATGTTGAGCATCTTTTCACGTGCTTATCAGCCATTCGTATCCCTTCTTTGAATAACTATTTATTCATATCCTTTGCCTGCTTTTTAATTTTCTCATTTGTCTTTTTGTCGTTGAGTTGTAAGTGTTCTTTATATACTCTAGACTCTAGATATTTATCATATATATGATGTGCAAATATTTTCTCCCATTCTGTAGCTTGCCTTTTCACTTTCTTGATGGTGACCTTTGAAGTTCCAAGGTTTTTTTTGTGTGTGTATGAAGTCCAATTTATGTATGTTTCTTTTTTTGTTTGTACTTTTGGTGGCATATCTAAGAAACCATTGTCTCCCCAAAGGTCATGAAGATTTGCCTCTGTATTTTCTTCTCAGTGTTTTGTAGTTTTATGCTTACATTTAGGTCTCTGATTCTTTTGAGGAAATGTCTGCATATGATGTGAACTAGGGGTCTGATTTAATCCTTTTGCATGTGCATATCAAGTTGTCCTGATACCGTTTGTTGAAAAGATTATTTTTTTTCCCATTGAGCACATTTCTTTGTATGTTATATTCAATGAAATTTACATAAAGAGATACAGATGTCCGAAACAGGCATTCTACACTAGTGGTGGGCATGTAATTGGTACTACTTTTCTGGTGGACACTCAGGTACCATATTACTGAAAACATACATTTAAAATTTCAATGTCCTTTTTCATTCTTCTGCCTCTAATTTCATTCACTTTTCTTTTTTTTTTTTTTTTCCTTTTTCTCTTTTTTACTCATGGGTAATGGGATCGCAACCCTCGGTGTTGCGCCCACACCGCGCTCAGCCAGTGAGCAGGAACCAGTCTCCACATGGGATCCGAACCCCTGCGCTCCCAAGCGGCGCACTCTCCAGTGCGCCACCGGGAGGGCCCTACATTCACTTTTCTAATTGCATTGGTTAATGCCTCCAACACAGTGTTAACAATGTATAATTTTTTAAAGTGCTGCTGCACTGTTTGCTAACATTTTATTTAAGATTTTTGCATTGGTGTTTCTAAATGATATCTGTAGTTCATTTGTCAAAGGGAAGAAGATATGCAAGACTTTCCTGCTGTTTATGGAATGCTAAGTGTTGGATAAAAGGAATAAGTGTGATCCAAATTTAACAACACCGATAGATCTCATGATTTACTGAGTTCAAAAAGCAAGCTCAGAATCAAAGGTAAAGAGTGACGTCATCAAAGTAAAAAAATCACACAAACATTATATCATTTGTATAATTTGTATAGCAGCATATGTGTGCGACAGCTCAGAAAAAAATCTAATCTGGAGGGAGACATAGGAACGTTGTTAACACGGGCAACTCGGGGTATGGTTTGAGAAAAGTGGGGGTGCGAGTGGGGGGAGGGGTTTAGCTTTACCAGGAACCTTTTTAAAGATAATGTGTTTATGTTTTACTTGTGTAAATAAACTATAATAATTTTATAAAGCAGAGGCACTCATACGTTTGTTGAATGAATGGCCATTAGGATGTAATAAAATAACGGCACTGGCTTTTGTTGGTGCCTTAGATGTGGGTTGAAAGAACGTGCTTTTAAGCAATGGTCGTTCCACTGAAACACGAGGGCACTTCACAAAGTTCATGGAAAGATTTTTATTATCTTTAAGTCTATTTATCTACAGACTTTTCAAAGGACCTTTGTAGGTCTACTCTGTCTAAGTAGCCATGGGATGGTCTGGAACTATGTCCATAAATTCTTCAGATTTACAGAAACGTTGCAAGAATATTACAGAAAATTCCTATATATCCCACACCCACTCTCTCCTGTCATTAACAACTTACGTGAGCGTGACACACGCTACAGCTAATGAACTGATATCGACAGGCGATTTTTGTTTGTTTGTTCTTACTAAAGTCCACACTTGTTTAGATTTCCTTAGTTTTCCCCTAATGTCCATCCAGGGTCCCCCATGACCTTGAGTCATCACCTCTCCTAAGGCTTCTCTGGACTGTGTGAGCTTCCCAGACTGTCCTTGTTTTGTTTTATTTATTTATTTTTATGTTTTATGTTTTCTGACCTCAACAGTTTTGAGGAGTGCTGCTTATGTATTTTATAGAACGTTCCTCAACCTGGTTTCGTCTGATGTTTTCTTTATGGGTTTGGGGGAGGGAGACCACAGAGGTCAAGTGTCTCTCTCATCACATTATCTCAGGGTTCAAGTGTCCCCACCGTCACCGTGACCTATCCCTGCTGAGGCTGACCTTGATCACCTGGCTGGGGTGTGCTCGCCGCCTTCTCTAGTGTGCAGTGATCCTCCTGCCCTTCCTTCTATACTGTCTTTTTATTTTTAATAAAAAGGTGACCGGTAAGGGGATCTTCACCCTTGACTTGGCGTTGTCAGCACCTCGCTCTCCTGAGTGAGCCACGGGCCGGCCCTATTTTCTGATTTTCTGACACAAGATGTTCCAGGCTCATCTTGTATCATCCTGCCTCAGTCCTACAATCGGCCATTTCTCCAAAGAACTGTTTATCCTTTTACTGGAGGATGGTATTTAACCAAGATCTGGGCACTGAGGGTGCTCATGGCTACTGGGCTACTAGATGTTTTAAGCTGAGACATGATAGGACGTGATGACATTACTGATCGCTTGGTTTGTGGCTGGCCCGTATGGGGAACTGACCTTGGTGTTCCCCAAGGTGTTAACACTGTGCCCTAACCAACTGAGCTAACCGGGCAATCCTGATTACACTTTTTTTTTTTTTTCCTTTTTCTTTTTCACTGACCGGTAACGGGATCGCAACCCTCGGTGTCGCACCCGTACCGGGGACCGGCAACGGGATCACAACCCTCGGTGTCGTGCCCGCACCGCGCTCAGCCAGTGAGCGGGAACCGGTCTCCACATGGGATCCGAACCCTTGGCAGGAGCGCCGCCGCGCTCCCAAGCGCCGCACTCTCCAGTGCGCCACCGGGCCAGCCCTTTTTTTGTCTTTTTTGTGACTGGTAAGGGGATCACAACCTTTGCCTTGGTGTCGCCCACACTGCGCTCAGCCAGTGAGCACACCAGCCATCCTTATATAGGATCCAAACCCGTGGCGGGAGCGTCGCTGCGCTGCCAGTGCCACACTCTCCCGAGTGTGCCACAGGGTCAGCCCCTAATTACATTTTTGAAAGTCAACTCTGATCGCTAGATGGAAGGATTCACGCATTCTTCCACGCGAGAAACAGAGTCTGTGTGTGTGTGTGTGTGTGTGTGTGTGTGTGTGTGGCCAGTATGGGAATCTGAACCCTTGACCCTGATGTTACAAGGCTGCACTATAACCAACTGAGCCAAGCCTGTTGACCAGAGACCACCCTCAACTCTGAGAAGCCACCCCCAGTTCCTTGTCACATGGTTTCTTGCTTCATCAAAGCCAGCCAGGCTGGAAGTCACAATCCTATGTGATTAATCACGGCTGGAGGTCACAATCCTATGTGATTAATCATAGAAGTGACATCCCATCACCCTTGCCATAGTCTATTGGTTAAAAGCAAGCCACAGGGTGCTGCCCACAATCAGAGAAAGGAGAAGATGTGAGGTTATGAACACCAGGAGGCCGAGACCCTGGGCCCACCCAAGAGCCTGTCTGCCACACTACTCCAGTGCGGTTATTGCCAGAGACTCAGCGAACACATTCATGCGCAGAGTAGAGCACGTGGCAAATCCTCTGTAATGTCGGCTATGATTTTCATCACATCCCTGTAAACATCACCAGCCCTAAGCATGTACTACCTGGCATGCCACAGGTACTCAATAAACACCTGTTCAATGAGCCCTACTATGTGCTAGGTGGTACACAGGGAAATGAAACACTGTCCTCAAAGAGCTCATAGTTCATTTGAGAAGAAAACACGCACAAAGAGCGGAAAATAACTCAGACGTGTACTTGAATGAGCATTTGCAAATGTAGCTCGTGGTGCCAGGGACACTCTTCCATCTTGCCGTGGGTGACAGTTTAACAAAACCCTTTCCTCTTCTCTATGAGAAGTTGACTGTGTTACACTTTGTAGTTTTGTTGTCCTGGTAATGGAAGAACATGAAAATGTCCTCTATGTTTCTA
>NW_007730742.1:181331-182728 GCF_000696425.1 Galeopterus variegatus | reverse complement strand
CATGTAGCCTTTTCAGTTTGGCTCCTTTCACTTAGTCATGTACATTTAAGATTCCTTTGTGGCTTTGCATGGTTTGATAGCTCATTTCTTTTCAGTGCTGAAGAAATAGTCCATTGTCTCGTTGTACCACCGTTTATTGATCCATTCACCTGCAGTTTAGAGCAGTATGTGCTGGTCACTGTGCAAAGAGCGCACCGGCTCCATTGAGCCCACTTTTACTTTGAAACAATTTCTAATTTATAGGGAAGTTGTATGAATAGTGCAAAGAACTTCTGTTGATCCTTTTTAAAATTTTCCAGTTTTGAACATTTTGTTATATTTGCCTCATCATCTGTGTGTGTGTATCTTTACTCCTTAGTACTTTAGTGTCTACTTCCTAAGAACAAGGATTTTCTTGTATAAAATCATAGCACAGTTATCAAATTCAGGAAATTGATCATTGATACAATACTTCAATCCACAGTCCCCATTCCAATTTCATTAAGTGTCCCAGTGATGGCCCATGGAGATAAAGCAGTGTATGATCACAGCTGAGAGCTGTAGGGTAGGGTGGAGCCCTTGTGCCTGAGCCAGGGTCGTAAGCCCAAGTCAACAGACTGGAAGGGACTCTGAGGGGTCACCAAGTCCATCTGCTTGGCCTTCACCCGAAACACATCTCCAGTCTCCCAAGCATGCCAGCCTATTTTAAAAGTCCTCCCGGGAAAGTAATTGCGTGTGTAGCTTCCACACTGGTGCTCTTGCTCTCGCTGCATGAAGTCTTCCCTGTAGCTCAACTAACTTCCTCAAGGAGCACGTTCTTTCTCATCCTTTTTTCAGAAAGTTCTCCTGTGTGAGTCATAAACCCTTCATTTTGTTTAGAGAATTATATTTTATCACTTGCCCTCAGTTTTCTTTTTTTAGCGATATCTAAAAATGAAGCACCTAACATATACAAATGTAACATGTTGCTACAATAACAGTAAGGGTATAACATTATATTGTCAGTAACTACACATTATCATAGCAATAACACATTTCATTTTAGCATTGCATTTATTAACTATAGACTTGATTACCAAGGGGGCACTTTAGAATGTTTTCTTAGTCATCTATTTTTTTCTTTTTTATTATAAAACAATAAATGTTTATTGTAAAATATGAATTCAAACACTACAGAAGAGTTAAAGAAGTAAAATTCCTCTTCTTTCTTTCTCTCTATCACCAATCATATTCCCCAAACTTAGCCACTATTTATAGTTTTGACGCCTGAAGTTTCAGACTTTTTCTATGCAAATACAAGCGTATATGCATGCACACACACACACGTACACACACTCTTTTTATAGAAATTAAGCTGGGATCATACATATATATTTCAATTTGATGATATTTTCCAAATATAAAAGTTATCTATGTTC
>NW_007730742.1:168742-180738 GCF_000696425.1 Galeopterus variegatus | reverse complement strand
GGATCATACATATATATTTCAATTTGATGATATTTTCCAAATATAAAAGTTATCTATGTTCGTTGTGGAGAATATAAAAGGAGCACAAAAAAAAAAACTTAAAAAAATCACCCCTAATTTCACTATGTAAGTGAACTTTTTAAAGTTTGAGTATTTTCTCAGACATTTTTCTATACATGTGTGTTACCATATATTTCCTTTTTTTTTTTTGTCTTTTTTTTTTGTGACCAGGAAGGGGATCGCAACCCTTGGCTTGGTGTCGCCCGCACCGCCCTCAGCCAGTGAGCGCACCGGCCATCTTTATATAGGATCCGAACCCGTGGCGGGAGCGCCACTGTGCTCCCAAGTGCTGCACTCTCCCGAGTGCGCCACGGGCCGGCCCATATATTTCCTTTTTAATGTCATTTTCTCCTTTGGTCAACTTTGAGTGTCTCAGGCTGTTTAATGTTTTTCTTCTTAATTTGGGGCCCAACTGAATGTAGTCCTCTCATGAAGTTAGGCTATGAAAGACAGTAGAAGAAAGGCACAGTCAAGGAAAGGACAGCAGGTTGGCAGAGTCAGGAAACCAGGCATGCAGAAATATTGCCAGGGTGCAACAGATCTTCTAAAAGGGAACACAGCATCTATTAACCACAAACTATTGGATACACAGGACTTCTGACAGCCTTAAGACAGTGTCTTCCATGTGCAAGGCCAGATTTCTTCACTGACTATTAATTCATCACTACTGACAATGCTGGTGATAAAGCATTGAATAACAGAAGCATGGACCTTGACCCCTTTTTCTTTCTTTTCTTTTCTTTTTTTTCCCCTTCCCTTCCCTTCCCTTCCCTTCCCTTGCCTTGCCTTGCCTTCTCTTTTCTTTTCTTTTTTGTGCCACAAAAATAAATGGATAAATCTCCTTAGTTTGTGGTCTACTTGGATTTTGAAATTTTTTTCTTCTCCTGTTTTATATTGTGAATCTTCTGATGAGAAACTTACTATGGATAATTTTTCAAATCAGTTCTTGATACATTCAAACTTTAGAGACTGGCTATTATGTAGTTTTTTGTTGAAAAATTGTTTAGATTAAGAATATCTCAGGAAAGAAGGAGACTGTGGAATGTCTTGCTTTTTACAGGTTAAGATGGATTGTGTTAGTCCCTGCTTTTTTCTCTTATTTATGCATGCCCATCTCTTCGAGTTGACTCAGGCACAGTGTTCAGTTTTCTGAGTCAATCCAGAGAAAATGAGGGCAAACATGATGTTCTTTGTATAACTCCTATCCTTTGAATATAGTAAATCTTGGAATTATGTCACGTACCACACCTTGGATCACGGTCTCCCTCCACTCTGCTCCCACACCTCTTCCTGCTCATCAGGCTTGGGATCTGAGTGTGCAAGTGGTAACAGATGTGCAGCAGCCTCATAATTGTTCTCTTTCCTCATTTTCCTCACTTTCATCACAGAGTAGGGTTTTTGCTTGGGTCCTCTTTCTTTTCTCTGGCTGGTTGCTCTGTTTAACACTGTAGAGTCCCTCATCACACCCTGCCCGTTGGGCAAGGACCCCAAGACTTGCCCACTATCTGATGGTATTTTTGCTTTGTTCTTTTATGCCATGAGCAGGGTTCCTGTTGCATGAGTAGATCTCCAGTAACTACACCCACCTTCAATTAGTCTCCTGGATTTCTTTTAGCTAATTCTTCATGAGCTTTATTTGTTAAAAATGGACAAATATTTATTGAATTCTCATTATGCACCAGGTGTTGTTCTAGGTGGCTAGGGTACAATTATGAACAACAACAACAACAAAAATCAAGATCTTACTCCCTATGAATCTTGCATTCTAGTGGATCCTCAAGAATGAGAGATTGGCATGCTTGGGCTGAGACCATTGTACCCTACCAGACACCAAGCAGTTCTCCCAGCTGCTCTCTTTGTTAATACATGTAGCCTCCACCAAATCCCCTCTCTTTCACATGCTTTGTTTCTAAATTGACTCAAGTTACGGGAAATCTTTCATTTATTAAATGTTTTCTTTCCCAATATATGCAGTCCTTATACTGAAAGTTCCTGTGGGCCAAAATGATCCAAGTGCATATTTGCATTTGACAAAACCAACCAGTTCCTCTTCTTGATCAGTTAATAGATAGCAAAACCTCCGGGTCATTGAAAATAAATGTGTAAATAAAGCTTGTGACAGATAGAGATTAAGATCATGACACGATGAGAAAATAATCCTTGTGCCCCTGGAAATAATTTAAATTTGTGAGGGAGGGGGTGCACAAAACCTTCAGAGGTAAAAGTCTTTAATATAGAAGTGTTGAGAATAAACTTCCGTTCTCTTTGGGACTGTCAGAGATGCCCTGTGCTTGTTTGTGCTATTTGTGTTTCCTTTCTTCTATGTGGTTTCTGGGATCATTGTGCTATTTTAGCTCTTACTTAGCCATACTCCCTGTTGAGATGCTAAAATATCCTGAAAGTAGCAGTGTTAAATTTTTTGCATGCCCAGGAGGTGGATTGTGCAGGGTTGATTTGTAATGACACTTTACTGTAGAGTAAATTTTTAGCTGTAGTGATATTTTGGGCCACTTGATCCCACCAGATTTGAAGAAGTTTGAATTACCTTAAATAACTAGAACACAGACATTGCTATGTTACTCCTGAGACCTGCTCACTGAAGCATGGAAATTAATTCAGATATGCATCCAAGCCTCATTGAATTTTAATCTAAGGGTTTATAGAATTATTTACTGATATTTGAGAAATGAAAGTTATTCCCTAAGAAAAGTCTGATTGTGGCAACAAGAGAAACTCCATAGATGAATGTTTATGAGCCTTCTGTCATGGTTAAGGAGACTCTAGCAGATAAACAGTGTCTGCACACTCTTTGATAATCCTCCCATCAAGAGGCGGCATCTATTTCCCCACTTCTTGAATCACAGGCCAGACTGTGACTACTTTGACCAATAGAATACAGTGGAATGTTGTTGTCTTAATTCTAGACATTGCTCTCAAGTGACCTGAAGGTTTTGCTTTCTCATCTTAGAACCCTGAGCTGCTGTGTAAGAAGTTTTACCATTCTGTTTGAGAGGCAACGTGGAGAGGCTCTGACACCTCATGGAGAAGGAGAAGCTGAGAGCAGCCTTCCAGCTGTTCCTGCCATGGCACAAGCCAGTGAGTGAAGAAGCCAGCTTGGAAATGGGTCTTCCCCTTTACCCCAGCTAATGCTATTGGTTTAGAGATAAACCACCCAGCTGGGCCCTTCCCAAATTCTTGACCCATAAAATTGAGAGAAAATTTTATTTTAATGGTAGTTTTAAGCCATCAAGTTTAGGGCAGTAATAGAGAAAGGGAATGAAAACTTTTTGTTTGAATTCAGGGTTCCACTTTTTAAAAATGAAGTTTTATTCATTCATTCACCTGTGTTCCTATCCATCCACCAAACATTTACTAAGACTTCATTATATTTTTGATGAAACTGGGCTAAGCCCAGAAGGAAGGTCTAATAGAGTTTTAGCTTTGCCCTGATTTAGCCTCAAATTATTGAATATAATTATTTAGAAAAATGAGACTCCTTTTTTACACTTAAACATAATTTATTTCAAACACGTTGAGTACCTCCAGATTCCAAGTAATGTATAAAGTGTTGAAGAAACATTGCTGACTAAAATAATCCTCATGGGGCTTATTTACAATGAGGAAATAGAAGTAAAAAATGTTTTTCATCCAATCTGTAAAATAGGATTATAATACCAACCTCACATAATTTTTCTGAAGATTAAATAATATAACGAATGTGACAAACTTTTGTAAATAATTACTCTTTTAAAAAGTAAAAGCTATGGAGTCTTGCTAGTAGCAGTAACAGAAGAGCTTAGAAACAAAGCAAGTATTTAACACTCCATGTGAAAATATGTATACAAAATAAGTGGCCATCTATAGCAGGAGTTATTGATCTGGTTTTGTTGGACTCCTTATTGGACTTTAGTGGATACAAAGAACTTCTGAAATTAAATGCAAGATGTTGCATGGATGTGTGTATGTACATTATTTTTGGATCAGAGACCCAATCCTTTCATTAGATTTTCAAAGGGGTTAGAGATCCTGAAAGGTAAAAAACAATGGCCTATGGAATAAAGGCAACTGAAATACTAAACACCTTCTAGAAACCAATTATCCTATTCAGTATTTTAATACATGCTAATTTAATCTATATAAAATTTGTGAGGCAAAGACTCTCATACCTATTTTGCAGATTAGAAACCAAGACTCAAAGAGGTTAAGTGATTTGTCCAGTTTTGTAAATGATAGGCTTGGGATTCACCCAACTATTCCTGACCCCAATAATCTTTCTGCTACATAATCAGCATTCTTAATTGTAAACTATAGTAACCAATTACACTGGTTTAAGCAAAAAAAGAAATGCATTGAGAAGACTCTGTGGCTCACAAAATTTCTGGGAAGAACAGAGAACTAAAATCATGTTCCAGACTACTACAGCATCTGAGAAATGGGTACTTTAGCTTACATTGCCAACATAACTTGGAGGTTAACAGGAGAGAAAAGAAAAGAAAAATTAATTTTAAAAAGATATGCAGTATACACATCAGTGCATATATTTGACACAGTAAATGGGGAAATGCAGCTAGCTTATAGTTCTTGTTGCTGCTTTTGGCCACAGCCTTAGCTGGTGCTTCTGATGACCCTCCTCCACGGCCCATTCTATTTCTTTTGCCTTTAGCCAGCAACTCAACTTATGCTGGTGAGATTAACCAAAATCCCTTCAGTCCTGGAATATTGAACCCGTGATCGCTATGTGTTATGACAATCTTCCAAAAATGTTTTTACTTTGTAGTGATAGGAGGTAGTCCAGAAAGTTTTTTTTCCCCCAAACTCCCATCTGCCCCCATCATGTAGATTGAATAGTCAGATCAATGGCTTCAGCCATTCCTGTGAGCCTGTGAGCCCATTAGTGGTTAGTCAGTATTATGAAGAACCTGCAATGACCATTTAGCAGTCTCAGCCCTCAGCTGAATGGAAATATTTTGGGGGACTCCGATGGAAGGGTTTCACCTTTGAATACAAAAACTTTACGCAAGTAGTGTCCAAAGTCAAGGGGGCAGAAAGCAAACATTGTGCGAATGAGCCATTTGTAGTAGTAGGGAGAGGTGCCCCTTCCACTTCTGCTCCTTGTTTCCAGGACCTATGTCTTCAGCCTGAGAGAAACATTATATTCTGGTCACTGATGCAATAGCATTTATTACATTCTGCAAGGATAACACTACAGCCTCACAAGGTTTTTTTCCCAGCTGATGCTATAACTAGTCTGCAATTGTTCATTCCTTGATTCTATAAGACTAGTTGCTTTTGGGTGATATATATGTAACAAGAGCAGTGAAACTCAGGGCAACTGTATCTTAGAGTGGTTTATATGGTCAGAAACAATGCTGGATGAGACACCATAAGAGCATATAAAGCATTAAGTAAGAACACATGATGGTGATGTTTGCAGACATAAGGTAGAGAGGGAAAGAAAATCCAAATCTCGAAGACACACCTATTTCAGAAAGGAAAACTCATGTCATCATTATGCAACCCAGTGACTTGCTGGGATCTAGGGTTATGGTACCACATCAGGGATTCAGGTTTTTCCCTGCTACAGCATCAAGGCTTGACTTGGTGAGAGAAAATTCATACTGTCGAGGCCATGCATAGCCTCCATCCCTGCCCCTATGAGCACTTTATTACTGAGCCGTTTGAGTGACCACTGGAGTGTTTGGGAGAGCAGTACAATTGGCATCCTCAGAGTAGTTTGTCTTATCCATTTGTTCATCAAGAGCTGACTCTGTGGTGGGGCTTTTTGGTGAGCATTCATGTGAAGTATGAATATTATACTCTTGGCCCGTTGCAAAAGTCCATTTGCATACTTCATCACTAAATCACCTTGTTACCAGTTCTCTAGCCTTGCTCCTTAGAAGCCATTGACCACCTGGCCAAACTAACCACTGCCTATGACACAGAATGGATCTTTATATCATGCCACTCCTCATCAGAATAAACAGTGAGATGTCCCTTTCTTTTTATTACCCATAGGGAAAATTTCTTTACTCTTTTATAGAGCCATGGCAATCCACTTATGACTCCTGCCAGAGTATTACGTGGTAACTTCTATAAATCAGGCCTAAGTTTTTTCCTACTCAGTCAATAAACTCTTCATAGAGAACAGTTACCACCCCCCACCCCCCGCTGCCTTCTGTAAAAGAAATGCAGAGGGATTGTGGTTACCAGATTCCAAGGGCAGAGTCAATTTGCTCCAATAAAGAGGCCACACTTAGGAGAGCAACAGCAGATGGAATCAAGAGCTGATAAAGTTTTGTTAAACCACTGTCTGTCCTCAACTACCATCCCTCCTCTGCATCAGCCAAACACTGGAGTTAGATGAGAATGTGTTAAAAATTTCTATTCCTGCATATTTGATGATGGTGCTAATCTGTGTGATTTCTCTAGGGATGTGCCATTACTTTAGATTTACTTTTTTTGGTAGAGTGTGTGTTTCTATTGGGCCTTTTACCATATATTTCTGTGAAAATGCTGACAGCTGATATAAATTCTAACTACATAATCAATAACTAGGAAAATAATCACAAAATAGCTTTGGGATCTCTCTCTGATTATCATGGGGATGGTTTTTTGGTCAGAATCCCATTAATATCCTTAATATTCTGACCTCCCCTTAGTTTTCACTCTATGCAAGTTCTACAGTGGACTCTGAGACTCAAAAATGAGTGTTTATTCAGATCCCATGTCACTTTCTAAATGGTCTCTTTTTTTTTTCTTCCCCCATTGCACACTTGAATGGTCACAGGTCCCTCAGGAAGGTATAGGAAGAAAAGTCACACTTTAGTACATAACTAAGATCTTATTGTAGGGGTATTTATCTGGCTGGATTAGTTCGTTTTGTGTTGCTGTGACAGAAAAACCTGGAACTGGGTAATTTATAAGAAGATGAAATTTATTGCTTACAGTTTCTGAGTCTGAGAAGTCCAAAGTCCATCTGGTGATGGTGACAGTGACCTGGAGGTCTCACATGGTAAGATGGTGGAAGCAGAAAGAGCGAAGAGAGAGGCAGACTCTCCTCTTCTTTTAAAGCCCTCAGAACCACGCCCCTGACCACCATTTTTAATCCTTTCACTACTGCACGGTCCTACAAACCAATCTCCTCTTCAAGGCTCCACCTTTCAATTACCTTAATAGGATTTCCCACCCTTTTAATACTCACAGTGGGGGCTAAGTTTCTAATACATAAAACTTGGGGGAAACAACTCAAGATTCAATGAGTTTTGGGGAGACATAATTCAATCCAGTACACTGGCCTTTTCTTCATTCAGTAGTTCTGGAGAAGTAAACTGGGAACTAGATGAGGGGATTTTACTCTGTAATGATGCTCCAAGTAAATCCTGATTTTGGGATGTGGAATTGTTTTGGTTATATCAGTAAAGTAAAACATGTTTACTTCTATTTCAGAGCCAGAGACCCCTGATCAATTAGCCAACACCAGGGATTCCTGTAGGTGTAAACAATTCCAGTTAATCCTCCAGCTCTTTTGCTATTATGATGGCCACATAAAAACTTCCTTTGATGTTTAAAGACCACTCGACATCTGCCACCCTCAGGATCCTGGAATTAAGGAGCCCATTTCCACTGAAGTGTCTCTCAACAACATTTGTAGCTTATAGAAAACATCTGCAAGAGTAATTTTCAGCAGTACTGGTGTGCTTCTCCTCAGTGTACTTCCTATTGTCTTGTTAATAGGAGTTCTTCTGAGGGCTCTTGGGAGATGAATTTATGGTTTTGAGTATGAGTCATAGAAAAAAGACTCATTCCAATACTTCATTTCCCCATGTCTTTGGATTACTCCCTGTTCATTATACCAGAGAGTTAAGGAATCTCAAATTCATTTAGCATGGGCCCCTGATGAGTCTGGGTTTCCCCAAACCAATGATTAGAACCTCTCTTAGTTGCTGGAGTTGGCACATTTAACCTAGAGTCTTTGGTAAATGCACCTGTATCAATATGTTCAGAATGAACAAGGATTATGTTCTGTCCTCTTTCCTACACTTATTTCCAGATTTTTACTGTCATAAACTAGCCAAGTATGGAAATGATGTTGTTGTATAAGCTTTCTTCTCCTGAATTTGAGTTTGTAATTTCCTTCACTAGAGCATGTTGGGATTTGACTGTAATTAAAAGTTTGGAAACCACAAGGGATAGGGGTAGGGGTGGATGATGAAGAAGATTGCTTGCCCCTTGCAAGGTAACTCTCTCAGGTGATGCTGTTAGAGTACCTTCAGGCAAGGCAGAGACTGACTTAACAGACAGAAGAGGAGATGTTTGGGCAAAAAGTAGTGTTTCAATGAGGATTGTAAGTTCAAGGCCCTCTTGAGCCCTCTGAATCCTCCCATATATATCCATTTGAATTTTCAGCATGGACCCTTTCTGGTCAGTCTCTAACTCATGCAAAAGTCCTGGCAAGGTAATGTATAAAACTGACTATATATAATTCAACATCCAATTGGATAAACTATTTTCTTTTTTCTGAAGTAGCAAGATCAAGAATATTATTTTAGCCCGTGGTATCAATCCTTAAGAAGTAGCCACTCCATCCCACCACCCTTAAATTACTTATGCCCTTCACATTATTTTATGACCACAGCAATTCATTCCTCAAAATCTTCCTTTCAGTGGACAGTTTATTCTATAATCAGAGGCAATATATATTAATTAGCCATTTTGTCACTCTGTGCCATATCTGTAAAGACCTGTCTTATAACTTTGGAACTAATGAAAATAATGATACATCATACCAAAACTTGTGGGATACAGCAAAAGCAGTNTTTTTTTTTTTAATTGGCCATTTGAGTTTCTTTTAGTCTGACTTTCATTGCTCCCATCTTTTATCCACATTTTCTATTAACTTTCTCATTATTTTCTTACTGGGAATCAAATATTTTAAAATGCTACATATTAAAGTAAAATTTCTCTCACTACAAAATAATTCTGTGTTGTAAGAATTGCTTGTTTAGAATTCTTGAACTTACTCCTGTCCATATCCAACAGAGATGACCGCATGTAGATTTGTTTTTACATGAATAAATCTACTGTAAAGATAAATAAAAATACAACCAAGTAGCACTCTAGTGTCGAAGAAGCTAACGAGGACACAGCATCATGCAGGTAAAGGGCCAAGAGTCCTGGATCAATCTAATTCTGGTCTCAGCTCTGCTACAGTAAGCTGAATAACCCAGCTGTCACCTCAGCACTCAAAGTATCTGCTCCACAATTAATCAAATGAAAAAGATAAGCAGAATGGTCCCTAAGAGTGCTTCTAGGTGTAAATCTCATGAGTTTGAGAGGTTGCAACATTTTTCTTAGGATCATAAAACACTTATAAGCAAAAATGCAATAATTTGATTATGAAGTAAAAAGTGGTCAATATAATCAGAAATAAGTACATTTTGAAAAAATAAAACTCAAATCACAATGTAACAAGATTATTAACATGATGATATCCATAGATGATATTTGATTTTTAAGTCCTCAATATTTCAGGAACTTGGAGAAATATACATGTATACTGAATATACTCGGAGCATTAATTTACCACCTTCAATGTGATTTTCTTATAATTATTTTTGAGTGGTTTAGCAGGAACAACAACAACAACAAAAACTTACTTAAGAGCCCAATGCTATTAAAAGCTTCTTAATATCATGCCCCTTACTGGCATTTATGCTGTTTTAACTTTTCAACGGTTGTATTAAAGTTTTCAAGTTTCTACTCAAGAAATTATTAAAACAAATCACTTTTCCCCCATCTGAAGAATTATTTCCAGGCTGCGATGCCTACGCTTATTCATTTTATAGTTTTAAAAACTGTGGAAGAAAAAATTGTCTCAAACACAAATTTTATGTAGGTGGAAAATCATTGCTATAGCAACAGTAGCTTCAGTTTATGAGCACTGAAAGGTGAAAAACTCCTATTTCCAACACTTAAAGCTTGATTTTTGATGGCTGAGGGCATAAGATGGTAGCTCCTGACTTTTCTCACTATTATCATGAACTGGGTCCTAATGACACTTGGTCAAACTCAAAACCTTAAAGTATAAAAATATATGGTGCCTTCTTAAATGAGATTAATTACTGTAAATCAAACATGACACTTTAGGCTACCTCCCAGGCTGTTATTCATCCTCTTCCTTATGTTCCTTGGAGTGAAAGGAGTTAGTGGGATAATGACAGCCTCAAATAGTGAGTGATTTGTGCATCTTTGAGGTCTTACTGCTAGTAAAAAGCACTAGCACCATGTCATCACTTTGTCTGGAAAAAAAGCACTGATCCTAGCTAGAACTTGTTTCATACCCACCCTCAACTGTATCTGGCTCCAAGAATACAGTGTCTTTTTCTGAGGATCCTTTCCTTACTTAACTATTATGATAGGCAGAGGTTGAAAATCAGCAACGAAAAGAAATAAAGAGTATTTTTTCATAAACAGATGGCAAAATTTTATGTGTATGACTGTATCTACATAAGAAAGACAAATCAGTAGCATTTTCTTTTAAAAAATGTTTTCCCATTATATTGCCCAGGTGCAAAACATACTTCAGGCACAAGGGGAATGACCACCACCACTAATTTACAACCCGAAAGCACATGACCCACTGAATATGACAGGTAATGTGGTGCTCACATAATTCTGTGGTATTATTTTCCTTGCTCTGCCATTTCCTAGCTGTGTGAGTGAAGCCAACTTAATTTACCCATGCCTGAGGTCCATCATCTGAAAATATGGATGATGATGATGGTGCTATTTTCTAGGGTATCTTCAAAAATCGAATGAGTTAATAAAGGTAAAGCACTGAGAATGGTGAACGGTGCCTGGCACATGATAAACAAAGTGAATAATTACCTTCATTGTTTTGAGCCATTCTAATAGGTATGCAGTGATGCCTAAATGTGGTTTTAATTTGCATTTCCCTAAAGACTACTGAGGTTGAGCATCTTTTCAAGTATATATTTGCAATCTATATATCTTCTTGGTAAAGTGACTCTTCAAATGTTTTGCCCAATGGGGTCTGTTTTCTTACTGTTGAATTTTAAGAGTTCTCTATGTTTTGGGGTATAAGTTCTTTGTCAGATATATGATTTGCAAATATTTTCTCCCAGTTGCTTGTCTTTTCTTTCTCTTAACAGTCTTTTACAGAGCAAAAAGTTTTAAATTTTGAGAAAGTTCAATTTATCCATTTTTCTATTTATGAACTGTGCTTTTGGTATCATCTTTAAGAAGTCTTTGCCTAATCCAAGATCACAAAGATCACTCCCTATGTTTTCTTCTAGAAATTTTATAGTTTTAAATTTAGGTCTGCAGGGCTGACCGGTTGGTTCAGTTGGTTAGAGCACAGCCTTGTAAACACCACGTTCAAGTGTTCAAATCCATATACAGACTAGGCACCAAAAAAAAAAAAAGAAAGAAAGATAAATTTAGGTCTATGATGCATCTGACTTTTGCATAAGGTGTATAAAGTATGGGTCAAAGTTTTTTGGGGGGATATATTAGTCAGGGTTCTCCTGAGAGACAGAATCAATAGGATATATTATAATTATATAAGAGGGATTTATCAGGGGAATTAGCTCACATTAACTATGAAGAAAAGTCCCACAATAGGCTGTCTATAAACCGGNACACACACACACACTCTCACACACACACAAAAAAACCAACCAACAACAACAACAACAACAACAAAAACAAAAAAACCGGGGGGCGGGGGAGGAAGATATAACAACCACAATTTTTTTTTTTCTTTGAAGTTCTTACAACAAGAAAATGGAGGGGACCCACATAGGTGGGAGGGGGGAGAGGGAGGAGGGAGGGAGGTTTCGGTGATGGGACACATTAATCAACTACATTGTATATTGACAAAATAAAAAAATAAAAAAAATAAAAACATACCAGGT
>NW_007730742.1:153998-168286 GCF_000696425.1 Galeopterus variegatus | reverse complement strand
CGGTGATGGGACACAATAATCAACTACATTGTATATTGACAAAATAAAAAAATAAAAAAAATAAAAACATACCAGGTTGGCTAAAAAGTCCACAGTCTTAGGGAGAATATATTCAGGAAGAGATCCAATCCTAGATTCTATCCATGTCCAAGATGTGGCACATTGTATTTTCAGAGATGGCTGTGACAATATCTTACACTCTACACATCTCTTTTGCAATGGGACCTTGCTGCTTCCCTGACACGAGGTGGAGTCTACTTCCTTTCCCTGTGAAATTATATACTGTATAATATACAGTATATAGTTATATACAGTATATAATTTTTTTAGTGGATAAAGTATTTTATTAAATTAAGTAAGTATTTTCCAAATAGTTTTATGAGAAAAATAAAAGCAAAGTTACAAAACATTTTCAGGAAAAAGCCCAGATTTAGCAGCAAAAGTATATTTTTTATAGTGCAAGTGAAAACATTTTGTTTTTAATAAACTGTCTTTAATTTTTACAATATATTCTCCAAATGATGGCTGCAATGTTGTATTTTTTTTAATACTTGAGAATATTTATTTATTTATTTTAAAAGATCAACAAAATTTGCAAACCTTTATCTAGACTGACCAAGAATAAAAGAGAGAAGAGTGAAATGACCAAAATCAGAAATAAAGCAAGAGCATGATTGCATTGTCATTATGGTTTTTGTGGTGGCAAGATTTGGTTTCTTTCTCTTGCTCATTTGCATTTTTGTTCTACCAGTGGGTTTTGTTCTTTCCTATATATTCATGGCAGTAATTAACATTTTTTCAAATTACAGATCAGGACTTCCTTGAGAATTTCTTGTAGGGATGGTTATGTGGTAAATGACTCCTGCAGTTTTTGTTTGTCTGGAAAATATGCTATTTTCCCCTCATTTCTGAAGGAAAGCCTTACTGGGTATAGTATTCTTGGCATTTTTTTTTTTCCTTTATTATTTTGAATATATCATCCTATTTTCTTCCAGGCTGTAGAGTTTCTGTTGAGAAGTCTGCTGTTAGTCTGATAGGGGCTCCCTTATGGTGACTTGATACTATTCTCTTGCTTCTTTTAAGATTCTCTTTTGAGAATTTTTGTCTTTGAGCTTTGCCAGTTTGACTATAATGTGTCTTGGAGAGGGTATTTTTGAGCTGAGTCTGTTTGGGGTCTTTGAGCCTTCTGGATCTGAAGGTCTGTGTCTCTCCCTATACATGGGAAGTTTTCCATTATTATTTCATTGAGTAGGTTTTCCATGCCTTTCCTTTCTCTTTCCCTTCTGGAACACCCATGATTTAACTGTGCACTTAAGGTTGTCTGATAGCTCTCTTAGATTTTCTTCATTTTTTAAAATTCTTTTTCTTCTTTTTTTTTGTCTGCCTAGGTTATTCCCAAAAGACTATCTTCAAGATCAAAAATTCTTTCTTCTGCTTGTTCTAGCCTGCTGCTTAAGTTCTTGGCTGTGTTTTTTTATTTCATTGAATGAATTTTTCAGTTCCATGAGTTCTGCTACATTCTTTTTTAAGGTACTAATCTCTTTGTAAATTTCCTCCTTCATATCCCGGATTTTTTTTTTCTCATTTCATTATGTTGTCTAACTGAGCCTTCTCATATCTCAGTGAGTTTCCTTATGATTGCTGCTTGGAATTTCTGTTCAGTCATTTCAAGGGTTCCTGTTCTATAGTAGCTGGTATTTGAGAATTACTGTATTCTTTTGGTGGTGTCATATTTTCTTGGGTTTTCACATTTCTGGTATCTCTACATCAATGTCTTGCCATCTGGTAGATCAATCACTTATACTACTCTGGAGCGGGCTTTGAGAGAGAGATGTCGTCTTCTTTCTCTGGTCTTTGCTGGTGACTCTCCTTGTGTTGATGCAGTTGAGTGTCTGGTGGGCTGCCTGCATGGTGGCTGTGACTACTGCTGTGGTGTCAATCAGCTTTTGTGGCAGCTGTGGCTATGGTGGTGGCTGTAGTGGACCACTCATGTGGAAGTGGTGTTTTCAGCATGTTCTTTTGCATGCTTCCAGGCAGAGAGGGATGCTGCCCTCGGCTCCTGCTTAGGACCCTGAACATTGCTGTCTTGCCTGCTTCTAGGTGGAGGGGTGAAGCGCCTGCCTAGGGCCCTGGGTGTTGCTATATAATTTCTAATTCTAGTTCAGAAGAAACGCTTCAGCTTCTGTCTGGGTCTCTTGGCAGATGCTTCCCTTGGGATGCTACTTCTTGTATCAAAGCCCTGATGTTTTTGGACTCTCAAGCCTCAGAGAGAAACCTTGTGTATGCAATGTGGTAGGAAGTCCCGACTAAGTCCAGCCTTTGAGTTATTCCAATCCAAGTACTAGACATGTGGGTAAAGAAACCTCCAGATAATTCCAGTCTCCAGCATCTGAGTAAGTTTCAGCCACTTGAGTCTTCCCAGATGAAGCCCCAGACACCGAGGAGCAGGGAGAAGCCATCCTTATGGTGCCCTATCTGAATTCCTGACCCACAGAATCTGTGAACATAATGGTGTTTGTTTTATACCACTGAGTTTGGGTTGATCTGTTACACAGCCCTAAATACCTGGAACACCAGATGACATTACTGCAACTATTCTTGGTACTAATTTCTGTATCAGTCAACATTCTTCTGTTCTATGTTGTAAGAGAACACAACTGACTCTGGATGATTTAAGCATAAAAGGAATTCATTGAACGATTATTGCACGTCTTGGTACTAATTTCTGTATCAGTCAACATTCTTCTGTTCTATGTTGTAAGAGAACACAACCGACTCTGGATGATTTAAGCATAAAAGGAATTCATTGAACGATTATTGCACGTACAGAGACTGTTTGGGAAGGCTGGTGAACTAAGTTTAGACATTTTGCATCCAGAACCAGAGGCAAAATTACTCACCTGAACTCTCTTGAAAGAAACAATGACAAAGCCCCTCTAACACTAGATGCCACAATTTATGTTTCCATCATCTGAGGAATTGAACTTGGGATCAGAGATGCCACCATTGTCTTAAATATTGGTTGTTGCTACCACTGCTGCCACCACAAATACCAGTAAAAATTCTCCCCAAATACTTCTTTTTTGTATCACTTGTACAGACTCAAAGTCAGGGTGTGCACTTCTGAATAGCTAATCCTAGCTCAAAAGCAAGTATTAGGTGTTTCCAGCTTCACTAGTGGGAGGTGAGCTGAAAAGGTAGGCATTAAAAATTGACATCATTTAATTTGAACTTGCTCAACTCATAGGTTGCTTGGTAGATATGAAATGGCTGAGGTTTAGCTAATCCTCCACAACATCACCACCAGGTTTTAAAGAGAGAAAATCTCTGACCAAATATTTCCGTGCATACAAATATTTGCTAGACAGATATTCATTAGCAAGGAGGCACAAGACAACTCCCACACCTGCTCTGTAAGCTCGATGACATCTCAGCTCTCTCTCCTTTTTTTGGTGCTCTAACTACAGCTCATATAAAAAGGTTCACTTGAGACAGTCTTTTAGTGGAAGAGTTCTGTGTCCCTGGTTGGCTTAAGGTGGCTAGAAGTGTCCTAAATCAGTGGCTGGAGAATGGTTGCTCAAGAATTAATCCTTAGGGGGCTGGCTATGACTCCCACAGGATCCTATATTTTTAGACTCTACATGCAAGAGTGGGGACTGGAAAAAAAAAGAGTGGGGACTGTCTCTAAAGTATTTTAACTAATTTAGATTTTTTGAACCACCTAGAACTTCACCAACTAGTTAATAAATCACTATTTTTACCACTGAAAACCATTTTCTGATATTTGTGTACTAACGAATAGAATATTTATTGCTGATTAAGACATGGGCAACAGAAACAATGAATCCTGATAGAAAGTGAACTGACCATCATTGGACTGTGCTCTTCGTGATGTGTTAGTTGAGCTAAATTATTATATATAAATTTAACCTTAGTGAGATGCAAATATATTACACAATTGATGCTGAATAATTTTTAAGTAAATTACAACAGTCATAACAGTAGCCCCAGTGTAGAAAGTGACTTCATATACAGGGCAACTGAAAATATAAGTATCTTTGACACCACAATGTTTCCTGAATTCTGTAGATACCAATACACAAGGCAGATACATAAAGCAGATAGCAGATGAGGTATACCAGATCACTGGGAGAAAAGGCATTTGGGAGTTATGAAATCACCCATATGGCCTCAACTTCTGAGTCACTTTAAAGTAAACAATGTATTATTCTTATAAGGACTTTCTGGGGACAAAATATTATGCCTTCAGAAACAAATGTTTGAGGTGTAAGCCCACCATGCAGATGGATTTAATAAGGTATTTAGAGAAGACCCAAATAAAGAAATTCCTTCATCACTCCTGTCTAATCCTCCTCTTTGAATGAAGGATTATGGGTTTTTTGTTTTTAACACCTATAAGACATAGTTTTAAATATCTATAAGAAGATAATGGCAATACCGCTTATATTATTATAATCCTTAGCACTTTATAATTTACTTGCACACATTTTCTATTTACATTTTGATATACTCAAGCAGTCTGAAAGATTGATAGGACAATTGTTTTTATCTCCCTTTGATAAGTGATGAAACTAAGGCTTCTTGGTACTATTTGGTTTCATGCAAAGCTCATAGAGCTAAGTGCTCTGACTCCACATCTAGTGCTCATATCTACCGATGTCCTGTGGAATGCAATTGCCTCGGCCACCCACAGAACTGAGGGAGCGAGGCCCTCCCAGGCTTGCTGCACTCTGCCCTTCTTAGGTGCTGTAAGAGAGTTCGTTGCACATGCCTACAGACTAAACATTGTTGTATCTATCAAGAGAGTGACAAGTGTCATGCCCAATCATTAAAACACAATGAAGTGAAGTGAGCAGGTGGCATAATATGAAATCGTACTCAGACCTGGATGTCAGTTTCAGGTGACACTTTTTGTGAATATGCATGTCAATTATGCTGGAGTTCCAGAATGATGTTGGGAATATACCTTGGAAAGCCCCCACTCAGGGCCTCCCAAAGCTGGCAGGACCTCACCCTGTATGGGCAGAACATCACCACAGTCAAGTACATCTCTCATGAGGAAATTGGGTGACTTCCAAGGATGTGACCAATGAAATTCCTTTACTCCTGTAGTAGCCTTTGCAGAAAATCCATCATTTGACCTTATTGGCGAACACTGTCACTACTGCAGATTTATGTATCATATTATTCAAATTTTTGAAGCTGCATCTTCAGTCTTCGGTAATATTCTGTAGGATTTAATACCAAATGCAGAAGTGAAAATATGACTATGTGTCTCTCTTCTTTTTTCTACCACAGCTACCATTTGTTTAGTATTTTCTATTCACCAGTGGGCTATGATATGCAATTTACATAATTATGTTATTTCACCACTACCATCACTCTGTGAGGTAGCTATTATTCTATTCATGTAACTGGGACTTAGATATGCAAAAATTTACCCAATATTTTATAGCTCACAAGTAGCTTAGGAAGGATTGAAATCCAGTCTTCTCTGCCTTCAAAGCCTGGCGCTCTCAACACTACTACTCAGAGAGACGATTCTGCATCTCTTTCAAGTCAGAATAGTAGGAGAGTTCATGGTGTGATGTGTTCTCTTCATGGAACTGCTTTTCCTCACCTGCCTAGGACCTTGCAGCAGAAACATTTTTGTCACCATGTATAAATCCAGGGCTATTATTTCACATGGGCCTGCAAGGTGATTGGCTATTCTACTCCTTTGATGCTATTCAAAACAACAGATAGCCTACGTTCATGGAACTGCTTTTCCTCACCTGCCTAGGACCTTGCAGCAGAAACATTTTTGTCACCATATATAAATCCAGGGCTATTATTTCACATGGGCCTGCAAGGTGATTGGCTATTCTACTCCTTTGATGCTATTCAAAACAACAGATAGCCTACATCTATCCAGAAGGGTTTCCCATCCATCTGCATGACCATCTGTGGTTAGAAAAATATATTTCTCTTTTCTTTATGCCACTGTAGTTGCAGGACATTTGGAGAATTGTTGTTGAGGAAAGAAAGAATGATCATTGGTAAAGTGAAAGGTCAAGCGGAATGTTCAGAAATTAGCTTTTTTTTAATGTAGCCTCTGAATATATTCTCCCTAGGACTGTGGACTTTTTAGCCAACCTGGTATGTTTATAAATCTTTTTCCTATGATCCAGCACTACTGAGATGCTCCTACCTTCGTTCTCAACTTGTTCCTTTTCTGTCTTGCTCTTTATCCTTAACTTTTTCTTCTACTGTGACTTTACATCCTTACATCAGGGACAATGGAAGTGTCTCCTATGTACTTTTTGGTATCCCCTATCTGAAAATGGTAATTAAATAAGTAAATTAATTTTAATTAGTATACTTTTATACAGTGAGCCTGTACTACTTGATATGTAAACTATATGTTAAATATTGGGCTGTGTCTCATAATATCATCTACAATTTTCACAGACATATATGAAGTCAGATTTTTTTTTAATCTCAGCTCTATAGATGAAGATGAATTGATTTGTGCTGGAGTTAAATATCATACCCAAGTGTCCACAGGCAAAAAATGACACCCAGGAAGAGACAGAGCCAGGACCAGTATCTGTGTGTCTCCAAAGCTTATGAGTGTTTCACAGTGCTGTATTGTCTTTTTAATTGCAGGGCTAATAAAATAATGTGTAGCAATTCCTTACTTATTATCTACCATCATTGTTGAAGTGCTATCTTCTTTTGGAATCAAGTTACTCCTATGATCAATTTTAGGAATTGGGAAATTGTAGAGGTTCAAAGATCACTTAAATGAATGTTACCCTCTAAAGAGAAAAGCTCTTTAAAGCTGTTGGAATCTGATCTGAAAAAAACAATTTCTATCTATGCTCATGTTAGAAAGGTTTAACCTAGAATTGCTTTTTGAGTGAAACCACTGACCTCATTTTTCTTCCTCTTCCCCTAAACAGAACCAGTTGGAGATAAGTGTATGTTTATCCTTTGTCATTTATTGTTGGTGTCGAAAACGATTTTATGGATTAGCTGTTTCTATGCCCATATGTGTGTATAGAGACATTTCCTATGGCTTCTTCTGTTGGTTTTAATTTCCAGATACAATTGCTCACTGGCATGGTGAAGACTAATGAAATTCTCACTGGCCCTGTGAAGCCCATATATTTTATGTGTCTTTGAAGTGTTTTTCAGTGGGCCACGGAAATAGCAAATTAATTTCCCAGTAAGAAAGTTTTAAATAACCATACTTTAACCCTCATTATTATTTTGTAACATTTACCAATTGAAGGCTTCTCCCTCCCTGCACTGTGAGCTTTCAGAGTTGAGACTGTAACCCCCTGCATTATGAGACAACTTTTGGTTTCCTTGAAAATGCTGAGGAGGAAGAACAGATACATTGCTACAATTAACTGGAGATTTACTTCTCCCTCAGCAACAAGCTTCTATGGCTTTATGTTGGAAGTGAGTAGTTCATTCATTTATCCAATAAACTTTGGAGTATATACTATATATTGGGAACTGTGACTGGTATATGCTCCTGGATCTCAAGGAACTCAGAGTCTAGTAGGGAGAAATAGATCAATAGATAAATTATGCATGACATAGAAATGTGTTTATAGCATGGTGGGGGATCAGAGGAGTGAAGGGCTAAGTTCTGAAATGAATAAACAGGGATGGAGAGTGTTATTGGGTAGACAAATGGGAATAGGTTTCCCAGTTAATTAAAACTTAACGTAAACCAGGGTTGAAAGTAAAAAGATCAAAAAGTATTTGGATAACCTGGAAAAGTTCAGAGTAACAGGCTTTTGGAGTAGCATGGAGAGAGCGCAAGAGAGGAGGTAGGTTGGGGCCAGATAGAATCATTAAGGGCCTCGTGTACTAAGGCCAGGAATTTGAAATTCATTTCATAGGCAAAGGGGTTAAGGTGAAGAGGTTCAAGAGATCAAGTGAGGAAAATCATTTTCCTTTTTCCTTCAAGAATGGGGATGTATAAAACCAAAGAAATATTTATTCAATCAGGAGGGGCGGCAGGTGAGGTAGTGCAGGTGTCATTAAATAATACAAAGAGAAAACCAATTCTATTTCTTTCCCCCTCATTCTGATTAGCATTTTGCTCTCCTGATTAAAGTTAATTCATTTAGACAATCGAAAAGTGGGACTTTGGATCAGTCTTTTCAAGAAGGACCCTGGCGTTTTCTTTCTTATGTTTTGTTTTTATTGAATAATTCACTAGCAATTTACCAGGAGAAAACAAACTGTATACATCTTCGAAATTTCCTAAGGGATGGAATCCTTGTCCTTCATGCACATTAGCAGCCTTATTTAGGATTTCATGGGTTTTTTTTCTTCTTCCACATGGTCTCAAGAGAGGAGGGAAGTGCTGTCTGTTATACAACATAACTTATTGTATAATGGATCATTGCATATTTCTGCAAAAATAAAGACCGAGGGAGCTTGGAAAGTAACAAAAAAATGGCATCAAAATGTGATGTGTCAGTGGAAAAGGGAGAGTCAGAGAACCACAGAAGAGAGAGAAGTGGGGCAACTATTTTTGCTTTCTACTTCCTATCAGTATTAATTCTAAACTTCATAAAGTGTTAATGAGATGCCATTTTAATAGTGATACTGGATTGAATATTTTTAATAAGCAAAAAAAGTGAGATTAACCTTTTTTAAAAAAAAATCTCTTTATTCTCTCTAGATGTAATTTTGTTCATTCAATTCAACAAACTTTTAGTGAACTTTGTCTGTGTGTCCTTGAAGATTTCAGCATCTCCTGGAAGAGTCATACAAATGAATCACTAGATATGATGCCACGTTGCAAGTTAGAAAGATGTACAAGGTGCTATGGGTACACAAAGACAAGGATGTTTAATTTTACCTGTTAGGGCTGGGGAAGGGTTTGAAGTAGAAATCCATATTTGAGCTAACACTTGATGGATGAATTGGAATTTTCCAGGAAGGAAGAAAGGATGTTATGGGAATAGGGAACAGCATGGATGAATGCATGAAGAATGGGAGTATATGGAATGATGTGGAAATTCTTCAACTTCTTATGGTCCTGGAAAAGAAACAAAAAAGGATATCAGATGAACAGAAAGGTTCCCATTACCTAGAATGGGGGTTGGCAAACTTTTTCTGCAAAGGACCAGATAGCAATATTTTTGGCTTTGTGGGCCGTATGGTCTTTGTCTCAACTACTCAACTCTGTCAGAGTAGTGTGAAAGCACTCACAGACAGTAAGTAAATAAATGGGTGTGGTTTTGTTCTAGTAAAATGCAACTTACGAAAATTTCTGGAAGGCTGGATTTGACCCAAGGACCATAGTTTACCATCCCCTGATCTAGAAAATTCACTTGTGGTCATCTCTTTGGAAACCCTAAGGCTCACCAGGGCACCCTTTGAAAACTATGAAACAGATAATATATGAATCTTTTCTAAATCTACCTTTCTGCTCCAGCTAAATTGAACTACTTTCTGCTCCTTGAATGCTGTCGCTTGCCTGTGCTTTTATCTGCAATCTTCTCCTCCCAGGAATACCCTGTGCTTCTAAGTTCTACTACTTTTGGGGGGACCAGATCAAGTTCTACCTCCTCTTTGTGGCTTCCCCTAAAGGCTCCGATCACCAGTAACAACGATTACCTTTACCTCTGAACTCCAAGCTACCTGACTCGTGTCTTTTTGCATTGTCGTTCTTCTCTGTGGATATATGCTATATTTCCTGCTGGATCTTAAGTTCTTCAAAATCAAAAACAATGTCTTGGATTTAATTTTATCACCTAACACAAAATAGACGCCCTTTAACTTTCCGCCTAACTACATACAAGCTTCCTGGACAATCTGGCCACACGTGCTCTATTTCCTTCTGTTCCACTTATTCATCTTTTTAACAGGACCTGGTACCCACCTTCACATTACACTCCCCTTGACAACGTGGCCAAGGAACTCTTTCTTGCCAATTTCCCATTGGCATTTTCTTATCAGAAATTGCCCATTTGCTATTTTCTTTACCTGGATCTTTCAGCTACATTGACAATCATGACCACGTCCCTCTGAAATATTCTCTCTTTTTACTACCTTGGTACCACACTCTTCTGTTTTTTTTTTCTCCCTCTTCTTCCAACCATTCTTTCCAAATCTCCTTGCACGTCCCTCTGAAATATTCTCTCTTTTTACTACCTTGGTACCACACTCTTCTGTTTTTTTTCTCCCTCTTCTTCCAACCATTCTTTCCAAATCTCCTTATTGAGGTCCTTTTTCCTTTTTCGTACATTAAATGCTGGTGTTCTTTAGGGAGTTCTATGCCTTCTTCTCTTTTTATTGTGCACATTCTTCCTGAATAATATTACTACTCCTATATCTTCAATTAACTTCCATATCATAATGACGCCCAGATCTATTTTTCTTACTCAGACCTTCCTTCTGACCTCCACATCTGTAAGTTTTTTATGAGACAGCTTGACTTGGATAACTTAGAAGCCTCTCATCCTCAATATCTCTAAGTTTAAAACCCTTCATCTTTCCTTCAAACCTGCTCCTCATCCTATATTTTCTTTTCAGTGAATGGAATCGCCCTCTGCTAATTGCTAAACCAGAAACCTGGTTAACCTCCTTTTTGCCTTTCCCCCACCGTCCAGATGCCTCTTGGATTTATGTGCTTCTTTCTACTCATCTGTTTCTCCCCTGGTTCCTCCTGTATTATAGCAAGATTCTCCTAACTGATATCCACACTGCCTTTTGTCACCATCTAGTCATTTTAATTCATTATGCATATTAAAACCAGAACCATCTTCTACAGGACAAATCTAATTCTCAAAACATTTTCATAACAATCATTGCTACAAGGCGACTTTCATTAAATTTAGTCCACATTTATGTGCTAGGTCCTACACAGCCTTGCCTGACCACCTCTCAGCCTTGTCTCTGACCACCTCCCTTTTGGACTCTGCCTACAGAGTTTTCTCAGCACTCTGCCTGGTATCACCCCATCCCATCATATACCTGGTCAATTCCTGTTTTACTATGAGCTTTCAGCTAAAATATTCCTTCTTAAAAGTTCTTCTGACCTTGTAACATATGTTATGTGGCTGTTACCATCATTAGGGCCATTTACAAATGTTGTCATTCTTCTCCACTCAGGCACATGGTTGAATTTCACACTCCCACCACCTTGACCAAGTATATTGTGGTCATGTAACTTGCTCTCACCAATGAAACGCAAGCAGAAGTAGTGTGTGTCACATCCAGGGAGGAGCCTTTAAGAGTCACACTCCCACCACCTTGACCAAGTATATTGTGGTCATGTAACTTGCTCTCACCAATGAAATGCAAGCAGAAGTAGTGTGTGTCACATCCAGGGAGGAGCCTTTAAGAGCCAGTGTGTGATTAGCCACACCCCTTCTTTCTGTCAATGTTACCACCACAATCCAGGTGGTCAGAGGCTCTATTAGTCCAGGTCACTGATTGAAGAGACTTGGAGCAGAGCTCCAGCCATTTAGCAGAAGTGTGAAGTGCCCATTTAGTGATAAGCCACTATGATGTTGGGATTGTTTGATGCCTTGATATCTATCTTCTGTTTGTTAACATAGTGCTCCTGCCTGTGTAATTTGATAGCACTCCTTACTTGCTCCTTTACTGCACCTGCACATCTTGCAGTGGACTGCATGCTCTGTGAGGACAGGGACCATGCCTATGTTCTTCACCTTTCTGTCTCTAGCACCTAGGAAGTATCTGGTGCTGAATAAGAATAACAATAACGATAATCATAGGAATCACTTCTATAATGCACTTGACATATGTTTATTCCCTTATTCTGCACAACAATTGCAAGAGGAAGGTTCTATTATTATCCTCATTTTACAGTTGAAAAAATGGAGTCCTAAGAAATTTGAGTAACTTGCTCCAGGTTACAAAGCTGGGAAGTATCAGAGCTGAGACTTGAAGCTAGACAAATCCAGATCCAGAGTCTGAACTCCTAACCACTGGGATATACTTCCTTTCTCAGTAAATGTTTACGGAACGAATGAATGCTAAATGAATAAATAAACTTGATTGAGCAACTACTTGTGTTTCTATAAAAGGAAAACTTTTCTTCCTTCCCTTTCTTCTCTGTCCCATTCAACACTACACACCCTATGAAACTCAGCCCAGCTGTCATCTCCTCCAGGAACCTTCCTTGATCTCTCCAATGTGAGTTAGTACCTTTCCCCTGTGCTGCACTAGCCCACTCTGTAAAGCTTCAGAATCACACATTTGCCTCACTGTATGTCATTGTGGGTCAGTTTGTCTATCTTTCCCTTCAGACTGTGAGCTACTCAAGGTCAATGACTGGGTCATATTTGCCCATGTCTTCCTAGCTACTAACTTAGTGCACAGAACATTATAAATGGCTCATAAATGTTGGTTGAATAAATTTTTTTTAAATGAATGAATGAATGGCTTTTTAGAACAAGTTTTCTAAGCAGCAGTGCCCTTAACATTTTACGCTATATAATCCTTTGCTGTGGGGGCTGTCCTGTGCATTGTAGGATGTTTAGCAGTAACTACAAGTCAGTAGCACCCACCCTCCACACTTGTGACAAAAAAAAAATGTTTCCAGACATTGCCAAATGTCTCCTGAGAGTGCAAAATAGCTCCCAGTTGAGAACCACTATTTTCAAACATCTTTACTCATTGATGATAGTTCCATGGTAGGTATATGTTAATTCTTTCTCCCCCTTCTCTCCTGTGTTAATTAGAACTCTGTGTTAATTAACACTCCTGTGTTAATTAGTATGGGACAGAAACTCAACTTGAGCTAGCTTAACCTAAAAGGTGATATTTTAAGGAACTTAAGAATATGACTTTTCCTGGCCTCAGGAACAACTGGGCCAACAACATTAGCACAGTTTGGATCAGGTTTCTAAACCTGGATCAATCAACTGTGGCCAGTGTCAGAGGGCAGGGTGAGGCATGGCAGTTCCTGAAGGAATCAGACAGATAGATTGAGGGATGGGAAGACTAGAGGACTGTTTCCAAAGGAAGGTGACTGGCAGATACACAATAGGTTTCCACCAAAACCTTTTTTCTAAGGTAAACCCACAGAAAAAGAAATTCGGTTAATAAAAATTCTGGAAACAGGATGGGTTTTTCAAACGAAGAAAATAATCTTCCGACGTTGAATTTTGGCCCAACCAACTGGGCACCAGTTAGCAAGAGAAGCACAGAGACCACAGCCACACTGCAGCTCAGCAGTTCTGCAAGACATGTGGGGTGTGAAATTCTCAGCACAGGCAAGGAAGCCTCATCTTCAGCAATTATGTAATTTTGTTTTCAATGTCCGTCTCGGTCTTGGCCTCACTCTTTCCATCTAGCTAAGGTGCTGTGGCTCTTTCTGTACATTACACAGCGCCCAATTGTCTACATATTTACATCAACTCCAGAGTCTCATCCGCCCTCAGTTATTTGCAAAGTGTTACCACTCTATTTCACCACAGTTTAGTTTATCCTTTTAGAAGGGCTGGTGTGGGGAATGCATGCAGTTGGAGGTGGGTCAAACAGAAGTATCTGGGCTCAGTGGTTTGGATACTGACGAAACAGGCTTACGCCTGGATAGCACGCGTGGAGCCTTTTGTCTGCTGGGGAGGAGGGGGTGTAGAAAACGACCACAGCTGATGGACTTTCTGCCCTAGGGAGATTTTTAAAAACTTAAGTCCTTTCTGGAGAAAGTGTACATAAATTTCTTCCCTGGTGGCCTGGCCTAAAATTTCCCTTTCCCAGATTCTGGCATAGATACCTTTTCTAAATGATCATCAGTGCCAGTTGGTTATTCCAATTACTGGGGAAGGTGTCTGATGGAGGAGGCACTGCAGAAAGGTTGAAATACGGCTGGACTCGTGTTGACTGCACAGACTTCTTCTTCCGGTCATGGTGGCTTCTTGTGGTAATGGCAGGGGGTGGGGGTGGGGAAGAGGGGGCCCAGGTAGTGGTAAAGATTTGAGAAAAGGATTTCGGTGTCTCAGAAACATTTTTACTCTCAGCCTAAGCAAAGATCGAGTTCCATAGCACCTTCGTAGGCAACTCCTGCCCAGCTGACTCAGGAAGAACTCTGCCCCTCACCCCATGTGTATCTAATCCTCTAGCACAGCTCCTGTTGCTTGACCTTTTCTCAGCTGCTCACATGTCATTAGGTGTTTGCCCTTGTGGCAGGAAGTCCTCATCACTACTCATCTGGCATCTCTCTCCTGTGTCAGTCGTGGAGCATCCCATGGCTATACTGTTCCCTTCCCTCCTGTTTACCA
>NW_007730742.1:152203-153549 GCF_000696425.1 Galeopterus variegatus | reverse complement strand
GATGAAGGAAATAAAGAGGATAATAAGATATAGAGCCATGGTGGGTACTTTAGTGGCATGAGCAAAGAAGGATTCTCTCAAGGGGTGACACTTTTGCTGTGACTGGAAGAAGAAAGAGCCAGTGATGTGAATTTTCCTTCTAAAATACAGATGGTTCACTTCACCGTTCTGAATAAATCAAGACCCAGGAAATGGTTATTTTTCTATTGGACTGCCTAGCTTGCAGGTTGTGCGTAAACTGTCTCTCAAATGCATAAACATAAAAACCTCAGCATAAAACCTGAGTGACATCCCAGCCATCTCATCCCATGCTACTGACCTCCCTGTGCATCTAATGCTCACATGCCCTATCTGACTTGCTTTCCAGGCCTGCCCCTGCCAATGCTCTGGAAAGTTGGGACAAGCCCTTATCCCCCCTTCTTCTTAATTTCTTAGGATGTAAAATAAGGAGATTAAATTATATGTTTTATTAGGATTTTTTCTAGTCACAAATTCTGTAAATAAGATATTTTCTTATGGGCTGAGGGTAATTTCTGGGAAAGAGTACCAGGGATGAAAACACAATGAGAGGAGAAACGAAGAGATGGGATTAAAGATATTGCAGTGTATCCATGAGAAAACGATTTTGCTCCCCAGAGAAGCTACAAGCATTCCAAATTTGGAACAGTAAAGCATGTTGGGCAACCTAATTTAGCTGGCTTATCAAATAAATTTTGACAAAATATTGTCTTATTGTAGTGCATATCTTCCTAAGAGACTAAGGGGTTTTTCATAAATCTGAAGAAATTCTATTTCTATGCAAAATAGAATTACTTAATAATATATGCAGGCATAAATTGCCAAGGCAAGTGAATTTCTCTAAGTGCCCCTAGTGTAGGTTTTCTGGAGTGTGAGAGGATTATTACAGACCTTTGCAAATAACGTCTGAGTCCTAATGTCGGTAAAGGGAGCTTCATAATAGAGGCATTCACAGGCCACAGTCTTAGCATACCATTTACATACCATTCCAGATCATTCCAGGCTTCCACCTCACTTATTTATCTTTGTATCTTAATGTTTTTGATCAATACATGTTTCTTGGTTGAATGGATGATTGAATCCCAACTGGCACTCACAGTTGGAGCTTTATTTTACATGGCAGAGGCAAGACCAATTTGGAGGGTGAGTAGACAGAAAATAGGGCTGAGAATTGATTTTAATTTCTTCCACTTTGTAAACATAACATTTTCAAAATTTCCAGAGCCTTTTAAAAGATTTTAAAAGAATGATGTAATAAGCATCATTTTCCAAATTTATTTAAAGGTGTAGTGATTTATTTAGTTGTGTGTGTGTGTGTGTGTGTGTGT
>NW_007730742.1:148759-150639 GCF_000696425.1 Galeopterus variegatus | reverse complement strand
AATACTTCACTAAAGGTACTTCAGGAAACTTTGCTCTATACAATTTTATCTTGAGAAATGTTGCTTGGTATTAAGTACATTCTCAGGAGCAACTTTATCCTGTGTATTAATGTTTTTCTTTATTCTTGACATCCCCCATTAAATTTGGGGGCAGAGTTTATTATTTATTGCTAGGAGAGTGTATAACATATTACTTATGTGTAATAAATATTTGCTAAATTATACCGATATTAAAATACAAATAACAGCACAGTTGGTTTCATTATGTTAGTGTGTAAAATAGTCTTCTGGTATGTAGGAAAGTGCAAAAGAGGATTTTGAGTGTATAAGTACTGTTCCAAAAGCATTTGGTGCTTTTGATTTGGTTGAGAACAATTCTCTGCCCTGGATTTGGTCACAAATTACAGAAAAGATAGTCAAAGTGTCTGTTGTCTAGACATGATATTTTCCAGTCAGTGTGGTTGGTATTTTTGGAAAATGAAGGGAAGTGTTTTTCCTTTTATTTATTTTGGAATAAATTTTTCAGTAACACATGTGCCTTGAAGATATTTAACATAGACTGAAACTTCTTTTAAAAAAAAATGTTAGTTTAGTATGTTTGTTAGATAGCAACTTTTGGGAAACATTTTAAAAACAGCCCAAGAAATATGTAATTGTATTATGAGCATTCAGTGGAATATTTCATAGCAGTTTAAATGAAAATATTAGATCTATATCTGCCAATAAGGATAGATATCAAAAATTTTCCCATGAAGAAGTCATGTTGCAGAATGCTACAAATAAAAACATATAGAGAAATTAAAAAAGAGCAAAACAATGCCACTTACTGTTCTCGAGGCATGTCATGGGGTGGCAATTTGCTATCAGTGATTTTAAAAGCATCTGGAGTCAACACGCATGGATTCAAATACTGGTTCTACCACTACTGGTTGTATGACCTTTGGTAAGTTATTTAACCTCTCTGTGTATTAGATTCTTCATCTGTAGAAAGAGGATAATAATGGTACCTACCTCTTGGTTATTATAAGGATTTAATGAGCTAATGTTTACAGAGCTCTTACAAGAGTGTCAACACATAGTAAGCGCTATGTTTATTATCATTGCTGTCATTGTTAGAGAAAGTATTATAATAATATGCATTGATACATGCAAAATTCATAAAGTGAGATTCACCTAGAGAGGAAGAGAGGGGAATGGGACAGGAGAATGTAACACAGGGGATTTCGATTTATATGTAATATTTTATCTTCTAAAAGCAGAGAAAAGGTCTGCAGCCTCTATTATAACAGGATTTACTAATTTTGAGTATCAGGATCATGAGAATATTCTAACTTACCTGTTGTACTTTCTATTTTTTTTTAAATTAAAGATCCATGCAGAAACTTCAAAAACAACAAAAGCAACAAAAACAAAATCCAGATTCACCACGCAGACTCTTTTATTAAAGAAATGGAGGGTAATTAGTACTAGCAATGCTACTGGTAAGAATTTTCAAAGGAAAAACAATCGCATATTGTTTTAAAAAAATCTCAGAGTCATAAAAATTCCATCAAGGCATTTGTAGTTGAACTATTTCTTTTTTCCCACTCAGACCCTATTCCCCCTTCTGCTGGTAACTGCATAGATTAAAGATTTCTATTGTCTCTCAGGAAATTTAGTAGAATTTAGTAACAAAAATTTTAGTTGGGCACACCGTCATTAATAAAGACTATATTTCCCTGTATCTCTTGCAGCTAGGTATGGCCAAGTGATTGTGTTATAGTGAATTGGATGTGAGAAGTTATATGTGTAACTTTGTGTTTTTCCTTTAAAGAGAAGGAACACATCTTTCTTTTCTATTTCTCCCCCTTCTTACTTGAGGGGACGTGAGTGTGATGGAC
>NW_007730742.1:122625-148035 GCF_000696425.1 Galeopterus variegatus | reverse complement strand
AACACATCTTTCTTTTCTATTTCTCCCCCTTCTTACTTGAGGGGACGTGAGTGTGATGGACGGAGCTGCAACAGCCATTTTAAGACAAGAGATGGAAACTATGTATTAATAATGACAGAACTATAACATAAATGAATCCTGGGTCCCTGATGCTTTCAAGGAAGATAAGTGCTACCTTGCTTGAACTTATATTTGAGAGATAAATTAACTCGTTTTTAGGCTGTTTTGAATTTTTGGAAACTGAAGAGATATTCTAGCTAATATAAGCAACCCAGTTTTCTTTAGGGAATCATTCCTTCTTTACTCTTAGTCCATGTGTTTATCAAAAAGTATTGATTTCATCTCTGGCTTGAGGGGTGGGCTTGTGGCCCAAGCCAGGCCAATCTACATCAATAACATACCTATACTGGAATTACTGAGGAAGAAAAGCTCTTTCCACTGGGGCTTCCAAAGGGTAAGCTTTAAGTATAGCACTTCCAAAGGGGGCTCTTTTTCTACCAAAAGGAAAGAGCCTACTTGAGAGTGGAGCCAACTGAAGAAGTGAAAATGTGAGGTCAGTTCTGTTCTATCCTTTGAGGGCTTAGATCTCGTTATGGCTGAAATTTCCTACAACTAGCATTTTCAGTTACCTGAAACAATAAATTCCCCTTTTGTTGCTCAAGGAAATATTTGTTTGTTTTTTATATTTTCAACTAAAAATTCCTGTTTAATGCAGGGCTGATGTCTTGTACCTTTGGAATCAGTATCCCTAACTTTTTAGAATATTCTCCCTGTTATTTACTTGGGTGTAACCACATCTTCTCCTGGATCTTAGTGGCTTAAAACAACTCAGCCAGTGAGCGGGAACCGGTCTGTATGTGGGATCCGAACCCTCGGTGGGAGCGCAACCGCGCTTCCCAAGCGGAGCACTAGCACAGTGCGCCACCGGGCCGGCCCAAAACAATAACTTTTGATTATCTTAATGTTTCTGTGAGTTGAGTGAGCTCAGCTGGGTAGTTCTGCCTTTGTTCCTTTCACATACTGCAGATGTCATCTGGGGCTAGAGCCATCAGAAGACCCAAATGGGTTGGACACACATGATGACTCCTTTTTTCACAAGTCAGATGTGTTATACAAGGCTCATTTCCTCCAGAGCAAGCACACCACAGACCAATGTGCAAGCAGGAAGGCTTGTTATGACACAGCCTCAGAAGACATGCAGCATCTTATTGGTTTCAAGCAAATCAAAATCCCAATCCAGATTCAAGGGGAAAGGTTTGGGCACAAGTGGTTGGAAGGACTTCTGTGACTT
Source organism: Galeopterus variegatus (assembly GCF_000696425.1). NCBI lineage: Eukaryota > Metazoa > Chordata > Mammalia > Dermoptera > Cynocephalidae > Galeopterus > Galeopterus variegatus. The sequence continues at coordinate 146,744 of NW_007730742.1, read as the reverse complement.
GTATGCTCCCAATGTCAGCCCTGTCTTCCTGTGGGGGTTATGGCCTTCCAGCTCCCCCTTCTTGAGAGTTTGCTTTTCTGCTAAAGCTTTTGTCATCTCTGGAACAGAACATAACACATTCTGAATCAAGGTCTGGATATAATGTAAGCTTCTTTCAGGAAGTGCTAGATATTTCTTTATAACCCCATCCCTGTAGACTTTAACATTGTTGTTTTTTGAGAAAATGTTTCCAGCTGGTAGATTACAAACCTCCTGGTTCAGCTGGAAAAAAAAAAATTGTCCTTGATCATAGAAAAAGAACTGGCTGGATTCTATGCTAATCAGAGCAGACCTCATTCTCTGTGGGTGGACAAAAACCCTCTCAATGAAACTCTTTGAGGAGAAAGCTATTTCAATGATTTTTCTGAATGACGCAAGGTTGAGCTCAGGAGAGGCGGATCAAATCTGGCTAAAGGGACTAAGATGTTGAAAAAGACTGACTGTCCAGCTGAGATTCCTGCTAGTCATTGGCTTGCAATAGAAACTTTGAGAAAATATGGTTTTTCGAAGTACAAGTACTCCAGGGAAGGTTAAGCAATTTAAATTGTGGCTATGAATAAAAGAAATGTTCCACATAATTAACACATGGAGTTGTTGGCTAGAACTTGATAATAGAATTGTTAGAAGCCTTTGCTCTCATATATGCATCAGATATTTGAACCTAGAGGCCAGGCATGCCTGGAAGACTGCCATTGATAAATACTAGTTTGGGGGCTTAATTACTTCTAAAGCACTTAATAAAGTAGTCATCAATCCTCTAATAAAGCTGTAATTTACCCAATTTTTGAATCCCATCTTATAGAGACTCAGGCAGACCACATTAATGTTAGATTTCAAGGGGAATGCTGGTTGAGGAATTCTTCCTGAGGTACTATGAAGCTAGAGAAGTTTGTCAGGGTGCATCTAAAGCAGATTCCATGAGGGATTTCAAAAGACAGAATCCCAGAGACATCAGAGTTAAACGTCAAGTCCAACAGGGCTAAGAACAAGATGAAAGCACATGTGGATTGAGTTTGACATCTGTCTATATCAGGCCTGTAATGATAATAATAAAAGTCACATAGAGAAAGGCCCTTGGAAGACTATCTGGGGAGAGAATCTCAAGGAGAAATTGGATGTCATTTCCAAGGTTAGTAAGCAAAGAAGGTATTGCAAGAGATATTAAAGGGGAGCAAAAACAAAAATCATGTCAACTGCCAACAAACTGAAATAAGTCCTCCTGTGATTGAAAGAAAAAGAATAAACAAGAAATCCTTGTGAAGCTGTTGCTAACATGGGCCTTAGAAAATTCTGGAGATGAAGCACATAGTAAAAAATGTAATTCCTTGTTTAAACTCTATTTTTTTTTCCTTTAGAGTTTGAGCTCCAAGAAGACTAGGCTTAGATCTGTTTACATGCAAGATCACAGAGCCTGGCACAACATAGGTTCTCAGTAAATGTGGGGGAATAAATGGATGAACGAGGCAGGCAAGCTAACAAGGATGCTCTGAGACCTGAATTAGAGAGGAACACACAGTGTAAAATTCATCCAGGCAAAGCATTAGTGCTGGTGGGTGAGAGTGATGTGATTGGCATTCAGTTGCTGAGATGGCTCTTCAATACTCATGTCTACATGTAACATAGGTGCTGTTGTTTAAGGTACAGGTTACCCAGGGATTTCTTTCCATTTAACATTTTAATAGACTTTTTTAAAAAACTTTTTAAAATTTTAATTTATCAATGTACAACGTAGTTGATTTTCATACTTTTTTACCAATTCCTTCTTTTCCTCCCACTCTCTCCCCACTCCCCATCAACACCATATCTGTTCACTTGTCTTAACAATTTCAAGGAACTGTTGTGATTGTTGTGTTGGAGAGAATATTGGTCCCGAATTTCAGTATTCCCAGGAATACCTGGAAAATGATGATATGCCACCAACAAATCATGAAACTAATCACCTGGAGGAATATAGTTATAACTGCCTTGTCAAAGGTGCTGCATGTAAAGCCAATCCTGGTTAATCAAAGCTTCATGTTTCTAGGGTGAACAAATATGATATTGTTTTCTTGTTCCTCAGTCAAGGAATATTTATTGCATGTCTGGTGTGTCTCAGCTGCAAGGATCAATCATTGGCAGGTGTGTTGCCATGTCCTGCTCCTGTGTTCATGGTAGTCTTGGACATATTCATGGTAGTCTTGGACATATTCCTGGTAGTCCTGGACATATTCATGGTATGAGTGGCCATGGTTCTCTTCCTCTCAGAGCTCAGAAAAGTTCCCAGAATTCCTCTCACAATGTAATTTGGAGCAGCAACCATGGGCCAACCAGAATTGGGACTCAGGATGTCACCCAAGAATTGGATACAAGGTTCTCCATAGAAGACAATGATATCTAAGCATCTCCACAATTTCACTTTTGCTCACCAACCTTAACTTTCTTCTTGACCTGACTTTCCCACTAATCTAGTGCTGATGAACCACCTATAGACTATAACCTGGCAGGGAGTCTGTCTTCTGTCTCTGATTAGGGAGAGCCAATGTTTTTTTCAAGACTCAATCTCTCTGCACCACTTTCTCTGAAGTTTTAATACCACACTCTTTCCTTTTCCCCATTCCCACACCCTAGGGAAGAAGTGACGACTCCTTTTCAGAGCCTCCACTGTACTTCTATGAAAGACTCTAGGAGACTTCTTGTATGTCACTTGTTTCCTTATCTGTTCTCCCCAGTGGCAGTGAGCACTAGGGTAGATACTGTCACACACATAGAGAGATGTGTACAAATATAGGTGTATGTACACACATACAGACACATGCACATATAGATATGTACATATTTAGTTGTTATTGAATGAACAAACTAGCATTATTTTTGTGTGCTTTTCTATCATTAGGGATAGATTTGTACAAATTTACTTCATTTTTCTCTTCCTGTCTTCTACTGTTGTGATAAATATGCATTAATTTAAGGTTTCCAATCATGATTCTCCTATCTCTAATTCAAGAAATAATAAGACCTCTGTAAAACAAGTCAGTAAGACCACAGTTTAAAAATAAGAGCAAGCCCCCTCAAGATATTGTGGAAATAAATATTCATACATCTGAATACATGCATGTATATGAGAAAGTAGGCTCCAAAAGATACCTGAAGGTAACCCAAGCAGCAAATCCAGCTTTTATGGAAGAATATTCACAAACAGCCTGACAGTCTTAAAGTGGCTGGCTGATATCTAAGAGATGAAAACATGACAAGACTCCTGGTCTGGTCTGTAAGTATTCAAGGATGTTATAGCCTGATAGGCCCTGTACCAAGAGAAAAGCAGATGATGCTAAATTCAGACAAACCATATTTTTGTGAGAAAAGTCCATATTTGGTTTGAAAATGCTGCTGACGCAAAAATTCCCTGTATATGGGATGTGGCCAGGCAATGAAAGGTGATCTCTACATGAACCTGTCAAGTGAGGGTGAATGGTTTGTTGTGTCAGTACAATTTTAAACTCCCCTGTACTGACTGTTGGTAGTACTTGATCATGGACCCTTCTGGGTCTTAGGATAAGTGCCTCATATTTAACACATGGAGGCCATAAGGAAAATGTGACTAGCTGGTGATACAGGTGACTAAGGGGCAGAGGTCCTTCATCTCCTCTCTCTTTCTTATTTAACAAGCTTGTTTTGATAGCCAAAAGGTGATTGTCTGAACTGGAGCTGAGTTAGCAAGAGGCCCACAGGTAAACTAGCAGTTGTACTCACCCGGGCAAGATTTGATTTGACAGGGACCATGGAAGATGTAGAACAATGGCAACCTGCAAGAAAGAAGCTATGGAAGGCTAAAGGCCCTTTTAGGTACTGTTGCAGCATCCTGAGGCTCTCAGAGGAGGCGGAAGTCATGAAACTATCTTAGCTGAAACTCTGAATTATTAAGCAAAGCTTACATGGTCCACTTCAACAATGTGCTGGTGTGAAGAAGGTCACTTCATTTTCTTTAATATTCAGGTTAATCATTGGATTACTTTGAGACTTTCCTTCATAAATTATCCAAGGTTCCTACTTACTTGGTCCAAAGAGTCCGGACCTGTTTCTAAACTGCAGGAGAATAGAAATCAGGAAAAATGGTCAGTCTGCAAGCAGACTCCAGGTTCTGTGTGGCTTCTGTCACAGCCACATGTTGTTGCTGTTGAAAAAATGGTCTTCACAGTTTGACACATCCTTGTACTCTACTGCGATGCCATTGCTGGTCCAGATCCTTCTGCAGGCAGCGGTCACTCTTCAAGAGTGAATTTCTTCTCTCTAGTGTTATGCTCTGTGGCGTATGCTCCCTTTTGGGGCTCCCACGGTTGCAGTTCTCTAGTTGATATCTTCTTGTACTTAAAGCATTCCCCTGTGCCAGGGAGTGTGACTGATCAGGAGGGGATTGCAACCTCGGTCATGTGCTTTTCTAGAACCAACCCTTCCAGGACACCATCATTTTTACAGCTAATAAAACTGAGCTTCACAGAGTTGAAAGATTTGCTCCTTCAGTGAGAAGCTGAGCCATGGCTAATTTGTGGGTCTGCCTGTCAATCAGACCGGTGACTGCTCTGTCCTTCTGCCACCATCCAGGCTGCCTGCAGGCCTCTGGGGCAAGCACACTCACTGGGAAACAGTGATCTTCAGCCGAGCTTAGTACAGGGAGCCCTGCCATGTTACCTTCTGTGCTCTGTTTACCTCTGCAGAACCAGGCTTGCTGGGGGTAGTAGACAAAGAACAGAAAATGAATAATTTATATTTCACTCTCTCACAGAGGCTCCCCACCGGGTTGCTTTCTAGGAAAATTATTCCTGGCTTGCGTCTCAGTGTGAGAGCATGTGCCAAGCCCAGCCCATTGTCCCCTTCATTACACTGTCTGAGATATTAACCAGACAGAAATATCAGGCTGCTGCATTTGATTGTTGCCTTTTTATTTTGGTCCCTGGGAAAAGTAAATGCCTTCTATCATTCAAGGGCAAGACCTAACTTTCTGAGTGTTTAGTTGTTGTCAAAATGACCCAGATGTCAGATATAGCAATAGTGATGCCTCTAACAAGACCGTCAGAATTCTTATTTGATACTGTCTATGAGTGTCCCTTCTGAACTTAGCTGTGGGGTGTTTGTATTTGTCTTCCTTGCATACCAACTTCCATTTGTCTGAATTATAGACTGAGAGATGAGACAGACCTTAGAGACTTATTCCATTTTATTCCAGGCTACTTTTCTAAACAGGTTAATCAAGATGCCCACCATTCTTTCCCAAGAGACACTATATTGCCTATAGAACATGTTGAGGGGCCAACTCTGGGATGCTGTGTTCTTTACCACAGGACCCAGGATCCTACCCTGGACACAGCTGTTGGAATCACATCTGAGGATCTGAGCCCAGTGCTGGCAAGCCTTAAGCTAACTGGTTGTCTTTGTGCTAAAACTCAACCAAACAGTGAGTTTAATGGGATGATCCATTTTTTTTCTGTACTGCACCTCTCTGTATTGTAGAACAAATCATGTTGTGAGCAGTGGGAGCATCGGGAAGGACCATGATAGACATGAGTGAGCAAACTTATGAGTAAGTTAAAACTGAGAAGCTGAACAGAGAATGGTGCTGAAAAGTAAGTCAGGTCATAATAAGAGGAGAAGCAAGAGCTAGAGAGAGAAATAGGTGGAAAGGGCAGCTTGTGCTTAGTCACGTTAATGATAGTCTATCTGAGACCAAAATCTCCAGATTTGTGTGGCTGAGGTCCCTAGAGCTTTAACAAGTACAGAATAACCTTTTCTTTAGGTATGTCCCTATTGCAATTTCTATTCTTGAACATCTGGCAGATTTTTCTTTATCTTATAGCCACAATAGTCCTTATAACAAATGTGATTTAGCCTGAATGGAACTCTATGTCTCGCAAATAACATAATATAATATTTTTCATTTCCTACCTCGTCGAAAAATAAGAATCTCCCCCGTAGCATCCCTGACAAAAATGTGTATGCCCTGTGCTTAAAGACCCATAATATTGGAGTGCTTTTCATCACAAGGGTGCCTGCTTCATTTTCAACCACTTCGTAGAGTCAGTCTTGAGACCATTATCACTACCCAGCCCCTCTAGATTTTGATGTTCATCTTGACCTATGCATTACCCTTGAACTCCTATTCAAAGTTTATTTATTTTTTGATTTTCAATTTTTGCTTATGGAATTTGTTGACGATCAACATGAAGCTGCTGTTAGTCTATAATTTTAATTTCCATTTTAAAATGTATCCCTTGCAATTGACACCATGCTTGTTGTCTCTATTGGCCACACAGATCCCAAAGTCTCTTTTCAAAGTTGTTTTATCCTTTACCTATTTATTGGCATGGCCAAATTCTCTATACCCCAGCTATAAACTTATAATTTATTACTTTAGGCCTAGCTTTGTGATCTTAAAACTTTAGCTAGATGAGGAATAGAATTTCTGGAAGAATCTGGAACCTCTAGTCATTGAGTAAGCTGTAAAGCCTGAGGAGGTGTCATGTGAAGAAATAACTTTCCTCTTGTCTTGGTAAAATGAATATACTGTTTTTATGAATTCAAGGTCTGTTTATATCATAAAGCTATTCATCTAAAGACCACACACAGAAGTGGTGATGGGGAGTCTGTGTCTACTAAGACCTCGTGCTTTTAAATTAGGTGACATGTCACCACTTTGCTCAAACAGTAGCCAATAAAAGATGAATGTTAGGTGGGTCTATGGCCTCAATCATGGCAATTATCTTGCCTGTCTCACTTTTCTTCTGTGTCTATTATTTGTATCCACGAACTTTCATTTTCTCTGTTCCTCCGGAGCCTCCTTGTCTCCAACATTTTTATGTCCCAAATTTGCCAGCGGATTTGGTTTCCCCGCTTTTGATGTGTGGGATGCCTGGGAACATCACTTGCTTTCTCTGGCTTGTTTTGCTCCTGGATGCTCAAGGTATTTATTTGGTATTCATTCACCTCTTTCTCCAGGAACACAAAAACATGAAGAGGTAAGAGAAACTGGAAACTTTAAGAAGGATCAGTATGCTATCATTGCTTCTTCACAAATGAGCTGCAAATTTTGGGGAGGCCCCAAGGAGCTGTGGGTGGTTTAGAAGATAAACGTGTTTTGGTTTTGATTTGCTTTTGACTTATAAAAGGCTTAAATTAGATTAGCTCCTAGGAAGCAGAAAACAATATGGCCTCTGCCAAGAGAAGCCACATGGTTAAGGCTCAGGCAAGGTATGAAAACCGAACAGAGGTTTTGTGCTTGGCAGACATTCTTCTTACCTACTCTAAGAATGTGAATTTGTACTTTGTGAGCTCTACTTCTTTGAATTTTGCTTATTTTTCTGTGTGTGTGTGTGTGTGTGTGTGTGAGTGAGTGTGTGTGTGTTTACTTTCGTAATATCTCTACAAAACTCCAGCCATAACCAATTGAACTAAGAATAAAGAAAAGGGTCATGTTTTCATTATGTTTTATTTATTGATTCTTTACATCAATATTTATTAAGTGCCTACCATATGTTAAGACTATGCCAAGTGCTAGGGTTATCAGGATGAATAAGACAGATACAACCCCCTCCCTCATGAGGCTTACAGCACCCAAATGTTCTGAAGGACAAGGAGAAGAGGAAGACAGACACCCAATAGGGCAAAGCACATAAAAGTGATAAGATGATTTTCTCACAGTCTTGAAATTTGCCTGTTTTGAACACAGGCTTTGTAGTAATCCTGATGCAGGTTACATCCAGTTTGCCTCTAATCTTTTTTTTTCCATCTTGATGTCCATCTTCATGAGCCTCGATTAGAGGTGAATGATATGTCCTTAGAGTATTCTCTTTCTTATTTGTAACTAATCTTAGTTGTCAAGAGTCTCTTTGTGAAGAATGCAACCAATGATTTGGCAATAAATGTTTAATCACCAGATATACAAAAAACTGAGTGTGTGTATATATACAAATATAGATATACACATATTTATACTTTTATTAAAAATTTGCTGACAAAGTATGTGCACTACACATAACAATAGAATATACAATACTCTTTACTATAAACGACATACAGTCTACTGAATCTCAGGGTGCTTTCATTGATTTTTTGCTGAGCTCTTTTATCCTTATGCAACCTATTATTGTTATTGATGCATGAGTGTAGTTCCAGTATGAATGTTGCTTGGTATTTTCATTTAAATTAACTAGTAAGATGAAAGTGAAAAAATGGAGATGTGTCTTAGAACATTACCCATTTGTCAATGATGTGTATGGCTAATTTGTTGAACTGGATTAAAGTTTTAGAAATACTGGAAGATTATCTCCTCAAACAGTAACAGACATGACATACTTTTGAAGTATAATCTGCATTATTAACATTTTTCTTTATCATATTCTTAAGTCTATATATTCAGCAAAACAATAAACCAAACTCTGATTTGTAGCATTTGCTGATTTCCAGGTTGTAAATACTCTCACCATGGCTGATTTTAACCTAACAACACCATTGTATAGTATTTCCACCTTACAGATACAATAGACATAAATAATAGACAAAAGCATCCATAGTATTAAAATGTAGTAAAACCAATAGTAATGATGGGTTTTGAGTACTTATTGACTTTGTTTTAATATTACCTGTTTAATTGTAAATTTATATAATAAAAATTTTAATAAAGGCTGTGTTTAACAACCAGCTCAACAAATTCCTGGAAATTTAACAACGGCTCTTGCAAGCAGTACAAGCTAGCTCCAGCACACCACTCCACATAGCCCTGTGGCTTTAGCAGAGTGCTCCTGGGTCTTAATTCCCCAGAGCATAGTGAATAAGAGTACTACAATCAGGGGTAGGGATTTTGCAGTCATGTATTATTGTTTTACATCTTCATCCCTGTTTTGAGTTTTTAAGGCTTTAGAATTCCAATATGTAAGCTGTGAATAATTCTAATTGGAAGGTTATGTACAGACTTTGGATGTACTTTCTTGGCAGTAAGTTTCTCACTATGCAATCCCTTCAGAAAGAAGGAAGAGTACTGGGTCCAATTCACAGACTCATAGCTCCCTGTTGTGTAGATCCTGGCCCCTGAAGAGATTCTTGAGGTTTGTCCCTTTATGAGACAAAGCATGAGTTGTGGAATATGGAGAGGGCAGGTTTTACCTGGTTGAGGAGGCAACATTTAGGCTGGAAGAAGAGAGAAGAGGAATAAAGTATCATTTTCTAGTGTTAGAATGTTTCCATAATTTCAATCTACCTGAAAATGAGTGATTAAGTAATGCTCTAATGAACAGATTCTTCTGGGGAAGGAGTGTCACATTATTGATATAATTATAACCCAGATGTCAACTAAAGTTTCCTACCCTTTTGAACTTTATAAAAATGGATTTGGTCTCCCTAACCCATACCTATGTAGAAAATTGCTCCAGAAAGAATGCAATTTTGCTGACACCTTGATTTTAGCCCAGTGAAACCCATTTTAGACTTCTGACCTCCAGAACTGTAAGACAATAAAAGTGTTTTGTTTTAAGCCACTGAATATGTTACAACCCAATAGGAAACTAATACCTCTTCTTTTCCCTCTTCAAGGATTTCACGTAGTATAGGTTTTCCTGTGAATACAAAAGACAGCAGGGATTGCTGATGGGACCATTCCCCAATTGTTCCAATTGTTGGGAGCACACTCAAGGTCCTCACAAAGGGACCCAGTCTCTGACTCTGGCTCTGGTGACTCCAGTTGGCATTTACTCTGTGATCTCCCACATATCAAATGAGAGAGGTAGCTCTTGTTGGTACCTAAGCATAACATCCCTGAAAATCACTGAAGTGGCCAGGAGGATCACTTTCTATCCTGGCCCCAGAGCAGCACAGGCAAAAGCCTGGCAGTGGAGCTTCTGCATAGTTCAGGCTGCTCGCGGTGCCTGTGTGACAGCCCTATTCCAGGGTGTGTCACACAGCCATTATCCAGTCACATCTTAAGTGCAGCCCGCTGGGCTCAAATACCACTTTGGTAAGCAACAAATAATTTTCTGTTATTGGCGAGTGTCGCTGCAAGTTTCCTCCTGCTCTTTGGCACTTGTTTCCACAGCTCATTGCTGTTACAAAATAAAAACCTAGCATTAAACGTTTAATTCTGAAATATATTTTCTCAAGAGATGTTCATTTGAGCTCCCTGGATTTTGAATGTTTTTTTTTTTTTTTTTTTTTTTTTTACCCTTGGCAGCAAACCTTCTCATCCCTAGGCACCCCTGCTGCAGGCCATTGAAGGATGAAGAATGAAATGATTGCTTTCAAGAGTGGGTAATCACTGGTCTCAAGCACTCCATCAAATAACATCATCAGGAGAGGGCAAGTGGAGAAGCTGTCTTTACTTCTCTGACGGCTGCAGGTTGTGGCTACTACTTGCAATCAGGAGTCCCAGTCTTTTCCTGCATACTGGGTAAGGGTTACCACTTGAGCAATTTTGTGTAAAGTTAGCAGTCATGCCTATTTGGGGATTGAAAAACATACTTTGATGACATTCAAATCAATCTGAGTTGGAATTACAATTCTTTTACTTCCTAGCTGTGGATCTTGGACAAGGTACCTGTTAGGAGTCTCAGGGTCCTTGTCTGTTAAATGGGGATCATTTCTCTCTTTCAGGGTTCTTGTGAAGATCAAAGACAATGTGAGATGTAAAGTGCCTTGCACAGTACTTGGCACAAAACTGAGTAGTGGCTCAGGACAACCTAATTCTCGGTATTAGTAAATATTAAGACAACTTCTGCATTTCAGTTTTCTGTTCCATTGATTATTAGCTTATTAGTTCCATTTATCAGATGGGGAAGGTAAAGACCAGGAAGTTTTAGTGGCTGGGTCAGGTAGTAGATAGTGTGTCACTGGCCAGAGCCAGTTCTTCTGGCTCAGCATCCCTTGGGAGCTTGAAAGAGATTCTTGGGCCCTACCTATGGAGTTAGCATCTTCCAGGATAGAGCCCAGGAATGTATGTTTTAACAAGTTCAGGTAATTCTTAGTCACACCAAAGTTTAAGGGGTACTGTTTGACCTCATGATCCAGAGCTTTTTCCAATTGCGGCATGCAGTCTTCTCAGCCCCAACTCCAAAATGAACCATTATCCTGGAAAATCAGATGGGACCGGCCACTTTGGGACCTGATCAAGGTCAGCCTCTCTTCTTTCTCCTTCCTGCCTACATACAGGCACACTCAAGTGAAAGTAGAAAATGCTCTAACCAGTCCCAGACCAGGAACTGTATTAATTGTAGAGGAAAGAGGACTAATAGGAATTTCTTTGCTTGATTTAACACCAAAAAAGAGAGACCTGTGCTGCTGGAGCAATGCAGTGGGCATAATGGGAAGGATGCCCTTTGAGCTCACTACCTGTTGCCTGGCATATGACAAGATCTGGTGGGTGGTGATGGAGGGAAATGCTGTTGACTCATGGGCCTGATGTCAGATATGTAGACGACGAATTGATGTTTACAGCTCCATCTGCTTATTTCATCAAGCCTAAGAGACTTCCTCTTGGCCTCTGTATTAAGACCAATAACTTTGGAGACTCATAATACTGATTGAGAGCCTGAGCTTGAAGCCAGACAGACTTGGGTTTGAATCTTTTCTCTGCACCTAGCTACATGATCTGGATCCAAGGTTTATTTCTTAGTCTCAATTTCTTCATCTCTTTAGAGGAGGGATCAGGAAACTTTTTCTGTAAAGTGCCAGATAATAAATATTTTTGGCTTTGTGAGCTATACAGTCTGCGTTTCAACTAATGACCGTTGTAGCATTATCATAGTCACAGACAATATGTAAATAAATGGCGTGACTGTGTTTTAATAAAACTTGATTTACAAAAACGGTTGGTGGTTTGAATTCAGATGTATTTTGTAGTTTTCTGATTCCTGCTCGAGAGGAGATGATAATAGTGTTATTTTAAAACTTATCATTAAGATTAAAGATTAAATGTACCTAGTACCTGGTACAGTTATTCAACAATTGGTATTTATTATTTTGTAAGCTGTATCAAAATGGCACGTTAACATATATCTAAAAGAGAGAGAGTTGGCAAGAGTGACATCCTGAATAAAAGCAAGATTCTAAATCTTGTTTTAAATGAGCTATTCTTCCCTGCTAGGACCCATAGGGATAGCCATACATACAGAAAAAAAGCAGTAACTATATAATTATATAAGTGATATTAACAATAATAACTACGACGACACCACATACTAAACGCTTGCTCTAAATCTGGAATTGTTCTAAGTACTTTACCCGTATTACCTTATTTAATTTTCACAAACAACTCTGTTAGGTCTGTACTATTTTTAGCTCCCTTTTATATACAAAGATCAAGGCACAGAAGTCGAGTAATTTGTCCAAGATAACCCAAGTATAAGTGGCAGGACTGGGATACGAATTTAGGCAGTCTGGTTTCAGAGCCAACTCTTTTAACCACTGGGAAGCACTGCCTCCCTAATGCAACACTGCTCTGCTGATGCACACTGCGTGCTACGGAGAAGAAACGCCCCAGTCGATGCTCAGCCTCCACGGCTTTCAACCCCACACTCCTGCAGTGTGCCGTTGATTGGGGTTTCTGTCTCCTTTGTTGCCTCCCACTCCCGTTCTCCACTGCAGTCTCTAGACAGGCCATCTAGTCCGATGTTCATTTTGGTCGTCTACTTTTGACTCTGCATCCTGGATGTATCTCCTTTGGCTTCAAAACATCCCAGATACTCTTACAATGATCTTGACAGTCTCTATGGTGGCTTCCACCAACGTGCTCAATTCTTTTTCACCAGAACCTCCTGCTCTTCTTGTTGGGAACTCAGTAGTTCCAAGCAGAGATGTGAAAGACACAGAAGGTGAGACCTGACCCCAACACATCAAACTAGGATTTCCCCAAGATAGTCAGCAAAGAGTTTCTGAACAGTCTGGCTGTCCCACTCCAGGGTTTAATGGCTCAACTTCTGCTGCTCTTGGTCCCGTGCTGCAGGCTAGTGCTTTGCCTGTTCATGAGTCTTAGATATCTCTCATGGCTTCTCTCTCTTCCAGGCAAATGGAGGGCTCATCTGGGACCTGAAGAGGGACTATTCTTGAATTACTTTCAGATTCTCCCTTGCTGTGATGCTGGGTCCCCGGTAACCAGATTTTTCTTGGTCTGTGACATCCTACAATCCAAGCAGAGTTTCTCCCTTTCTTTCCTCTCCACACTCACTAAAGGGCCATAGCTGGCATCAGCATTCTTGTTTCAGCTTTTCATTTAGAGGAAAGTATGACTAACTATGCCTATTTTATTGAATGGTAGAAAAGAAAAGAAAAATAGTTTAATTATAATGTCAAAATGCTGGATAATAATAATGACAATAAATACATGTACAAGGTTCACTATGTGCCAGGCACTGTTCTAAGGTACTGAAAGTCTTTTTTAAAAATTTTTTTACCAATGACAAATTCATTAGTCAAGATCAGGTGCGACTCAGCATTGAGAACATAAGAACCAAATGGCCAAGAAGATGGAACATTCAGAAACTTGTACTTGGTATCAGAAAAAGGATGAAAGCATTAAGGTCAGGGGTAGAGAAAGAAGAGGCAAGGATAGAATCAATTACATTGTTGGAAACTTGGATACATGCTGGGTGAATATCTAGGTGAGCAGGTAAGGGGAGGACAGAGTGTAGAAAGTGGGAAAGGTAAAGCTAACTTCGTTGAATACTTAATATGTAATATGTATTTTTTATACAAAATTTCATTCAATTCTCTTTTTATAACACTGTTTTAATCATCTCGGGCCGCCATAACAAAATACCATAGACTGTAGCTTAAACAACAGGCATTTATTTCTCATAGTTCTGGAGGCTAGGAAGTACAAGATCAACGTGCTGGTCGATTCAATTTCTGGTGAGGGCGCTCTTCCTGGTTTGCACAGGGCCAACTTCCTGCTGTATCCTCACATGGCCTTTCCTTGGTGTGTATGCACATAGAGAGAGATCTCCCTTCCTCTTCATGTAAGGCCATCAGTCCTGTAAGATTAGGAGCCCACCCTTATGAACTCTTTTAGCCTTATATGTTCCCTAAAAGACCTTTTTCCAAATACAGTCACATTGGTGATTACGGCTTCAACATGTGAATGTTGGGGAGACACTATTCAGACCATGGCTAATGTTATGAAAAAAGGATTGTTAATTTTAGTTGATAGATGAGAAAATTAATGCAGAGAGGTGATAATGATTTGTCCATGGCCTCGAATCTAGGATATGTTACAGGACTCCTGGGCTTTCCCTTATCTCAGGCCTTTGCATATGGGAAATGGTGCAGAAAAGTCCATGGAAGCCCTAAGTTGTCCTGGGGACTGAGTTAGGCCTCTTAGATCAGTCTCCTATGTTAATTGTTCACACCTCGGCTTGATTTCTCAGGTGAGAAACTTGGGAATGTGTTTTTCCTCTCTCTTTTTTTCTCTGCCCCTCTTTGATGATTGGTTCAAGCAGATGTTCTGTCGATTTGTGGAGAAATTGGCAGGCCCTGGAGATACTGAGTGGACTTTTGTGATTTTCTCAAGTCTGTGCCAACAAGAATGAACCTTTCAATGTTCCCCTTTAGCCTGGTGCTGCCAAGATTTCTTTCCTTTTTTTTTTTAAACAAATAAATTGAATTTGCTACAAATTCCTTTTTATTTATTTTTATTTTTTATTTTTAAATTGATTATACGTATTCATGGCGTAAGAGCTAACCATCAGCACCTGTGCCCAAGATGTGGTGAGCAAATCAATGCTATCAGCATACCCACCATCTCGAATTGCAATTACTCCCATGTCACCCACCTAACCTCTGCCCAGTGCCCCTCTCCCTCCCTCTGCCCCCTAGCCCCTGCAACCCTAGGTCTATTCTCTCTCTCTTCAAGTTCAATACACCACCAAGGTCCTTCTTTCCTTCCTTCTTTCTCTCTTAGTTTCCAGTTATGAGTGAGGACACGCAGTATTTCTCTTTCTGTGCCTGGCTTATTTCACTTAAGATAATTTTCTCTAAACTCATCCATGTTGCTGCAAATGGCAAAATTTCATTCTTTTTTATGGCTGAATAGTATTCCCTTGTGTATATATACACTGTATTTTCCTTATCCAGTCATCTGTTGATGAACATTTAGGTTGGTTCCATATCTTGGCTATTGCAAACAGAGCTGCGATAAACATGGGAATGTATGTATCCCTTTGACATTATGATTTCCATTCCTTTGGGTATATACTCAGAAGTAGAATTGCTGGATTGTATGGCAGATCTATCTGCAGTTGTTTGAGAAACCACCATACTGTTTTCCGTGGTGGTTGTGCTAATTTCCAGTCCCACCAACAGTGTAGAAGCGTTCCCTTTTCTCCACGTCCTCACCAGCATTTGTTATTCTGTCATTTAGATAATAGCCAGTCTAACTGTGTGGTTTTGATTTGCATTTCCCTGATGATTAGTGATGTTGAGCATTTTTTCATGTACCTGTTGGTTATTTGTATGTCTTAAACTATACATCTGATAAGGGATTAATTTCCAGAATATACAAAGAATTCAAAAAACTACACAGTAAAAAAACCAAATAACCCAATTGAAAAATGGGCAAAGGTGCCAGGATTGTTAAAGAAGCCTGAACCTCTCTGGTGGCAGTGGTGGCCCTCTGCCCTTTAGGCCATCTATCTGGTTGGCCAGAAGTAACCTCTCATTGCCTGTGTCAATAAATCCAAGCTGGGAGCCTCTCCGACAGAAAGAACTTTTACTATCTTAATTGCCTTCTCCATAATGTATCTTCAGAGAGTCTTTTTGCCTTGCCAGGAATAATGTAGGTGATAACTTATCTTTCTTTATCTATTCAGCCTGGAAGTATGCACATGGGCACTGTTCACCTTGTCAAGAAGAATCAGCTCTTCCATGAGAAAAGGTGGTAAAAATGCACCAAGTGAGGTCAACCGCGGACACATTCTTCAAAGCCAGATGAAGACAAAAGGCATGAAAAGCTAAGAATAGACCTCCTGCGAATAGGTACACATAAAATGCAAATTGAGAAAAAAACCTGTAATTTATCTTTATCAGAGTGGCAAAAGTTTTCTTAGAAACATCAAAATATTCAGTTTTGTTGAGATTGCAGTGAAATGCCCACTATAAATATTTGCAAAGCCTTTCTGGAGGGCAGTTTGGCATCATGTTTCAAAAGTCTTCAAAAGGCACATACCCATTGAAACAAGCAACTGCACTTTTATTTTATAATTTTATTCTTTATTTTGATTTTTGAATAACAGCTTAATTAAAATGTAATTCAGATACCATATAATTCACCTCCTAAAGTGTTAATTAAATGGTTCTTAGTATATTTGCAGAGCTGTGCAACCATCAGCACAATCAATTTTAATACATTTCATCATAGCAATGGCTGCCATTTCTTCCCCACCCTTACCACAGTCCTAGGCATCCACTAATCTATTTGCCGTCTCTATAGAGCAAATCCACTTTTAGGAATGTATTCTAACACAATTATGCATCTGCACAAATATTTTGCTGTAGGATGTTCATCACAGCATTTATAATAGTGAAAACTGGAATAACTAGAGGCTAGTAATAGCATAGTTAAGTAATTTATGGTACATGACATATTAAATATTTTTTGACATAGACACCTATGATATATTTTAAATAAAAAACAGGTTACAAGTTATTGTATATTATATACTGTGTGTATTAGATATATTTAAAATCCAGAAAGTTATATACATAAGTTGCTTAATAGTGATATATAGGTATATGATTGCAGTTTTTCTTTGCTTTCCTATATTTTTATCAATCTTTTTCTATAATCAACAGGTGTTATTTTTTCTAATGGAAAAAGTTTATTTAACACTCATAGAAAGAAACAACTGCTTAGGAAGTAGATGGGGCCACAGATGTAGATATAGCTTACCCCTACCGAATGCTCACTCACCATCTCCCCACTTCCCTCCCTCCATCTCATCTTCTCTTATCACTTCCCTCAGACTCTAGCTCCTTTCTTTGGCTACCTGCAGCACTGCACAATTGTATTGCATAAAATATTAGAAAGTTTTAAACAAACTGTCTGTAGTTTGGAAGTATAAAGAAGGACATACTTACTAAGATGATGGAATGATGAGACAGGAAAAATCTATCTTTAATTGTATCACAAAAAGCCAGATTTTTTAAAACTTCTATAGGTAGAATGGAGAATCATAGCTAGCATCTGAACTCTGACTAATACCTACACTGAGAACAGGGCAAGAAACAATTTCAAAAATTGTATTTCTACCTTGACTCGCAGCACCATACTTATTGTTTATTTATACAAAGGTTTCCAACTCAGCAATAAAAATATGCTTAGTTCACTAATATCTTTAAAATGAATTATATTTCCTCTTCAGGAACAAGTCTTAAAATATTTTGAGGTAACAAGTCCAATTAAAGAAAAGTCAACCTTTTTTTTTAAAGGTTAGCTTTGAGAACAGAAGTTTAAAATTAAGCATACTTCATGAGCTATCTTGTGCTTATCCAAAATATCAAGTATTGTGATCTCAAACCAAGTAATAGCAAATTATTCAAATTCTGTTTCTAACTTTTTCTAATTCTTTCATTTATTTAAAGCTATTTATGTGTCCCTAAAGGGTAGCACAACTCAGTTTTGCAATAAGAATGTTGTGTTGTTTCTGTCACTTCTATTTTCTCATCTGGAATTAATTTAAATGAATATCAGTCTAGCTCTCCACAGGATCTAATCTATTTACCACCCACTAAAGTGAACTGGACTAATTTCATTATGTCATCATTGACACTACATTTCTTATGCTAGTGGAGAGTTGAATTCTTGATTCTGAGATGGTCTCTGGGATATGCAAATTCGAGCTGCAGAGGCTGTGGTTGTGCTCTGCCCAGCTCAGCTGGGTTTTGTAACTGAACTAATTCTTACCACATGATTCCTTTTTGCTCTTTCTCTGGTTCTTTAAATCAGTCAGATACACCCGGATACCTCAACTGATTTTAAGTAACTCTGACACTACAAGACTATGTTTTGTAGATGTTACTAGACCTACTACTGTTCCTACTTCCTCTTTATCCCATCTCTTGCTTCTGTATCCTAACTCTAATCCCATGGATCTTAGAATTAAGCATTTGTATTTGGTAGTAAATCAAATGCCAAGAAGAACTTCACTAAGAGATGTTAAGGTGAATAAGCTTAGAGGTAACAACTACGCAGCATGGCTGAAACCCTCTTTCCCCTTACCTTATCCGTGGTAGACATTACTAATCAACACGACACTCTTTTCTGCTGAGCCTGGCTGCAGTCTCAAATCATTCTCAATAGAGCTTTTCAAGCAATCACTCCTGATTCAATGCATAAAATGCGTGAGACAAAATCGACTTGCCATTTCTAGACTGATCTTCCTGGCTCTTCTTGTTTTGGGCAGCTGCTAGTATAACATCTTCCCTAAACTTAGAGCCTTAGAGCCCAGAACCAGCTGAGGAGTCTTTGTTGGTGCCCCAGCTCCTTCCCATGCAGTGTATACTTTTGATTAATTGAACCACTGATTCTAAAACAAGAGCTTCCAGGTCTCAAATCCTTTACTCAAAACCTTCTTTGGTCTTGTTAAATGAAATTGTCAGCTACTGAAGCTCACACTGTTTCACTCCCAAGTCCATTCATCTTTCACCTGTTATTGATTGGACTTGCCAATGAAATATCATGCTGGCATACTGAGGGACTTAAATAAACAGGGTATAGTCAGTACCTGTATATTTACCTGAGAGTAAAAATATACAGAAGGGAGTCCACAAATTTCCACACTATGAATCAGAGTGAAACATGTGCCTTAGGAAAGGAAACTGAGTGCTGTGGAAGCTCAGAAAGAGAGATCATTTTCCACCAATTGTTGGGGGTGTTGATAATGGAGGTAGTAATCAATGTGCACGTTGGCTGTTGATTGCTAGGTGTGTGACCATGGATATTTTATTCACCTCTCTAAGACTCAGATTTATCAGTTATAACATTAGGATAATATTGGTCACTCTGCAGAGGATTGTAGCAAGGATTAGATGGAGATGAAAAAATGAAGAGAAACTCAAATTGGCACACTATAATTGTTCAATAAATATTAGGTCTATAGCTATTGAACACTTATAATGCCCCCCCCCCCCCGAGTTAAACCGTGAGAAGAAAGAACAATGAACTTCTATTTACTGGGCATTCTGTGCAGCTGACCCTGTTCCTGCCATTTCCTCCATCACTGCATGTCCCCCTTCAGAAGGTGAGGCTAATGACTAGTAGAAAAGGAAAAGGAGGAGAAGGGAGAAGAGGAGGAAGTAGACGAAAGCTTGCAATGGATAAGAAGCAAGGAAGAAGATCAATTTTCTTGAAGAACTGTACTATCTTTTCAGTAGTTGAGGTGTCACAGCAGAGAAAGAGATTGTTGAAAGGGGTTCTGCAATCTGGTCCATGGGAAGAGATGTCAACTTCTCTTACATTCTCACTTGACATTGCCAGGTGTGGTGATTTTAGAACTGTATTCTTCCTAAGCCCCAGGAGGTCTCTCAGTGAACATTCATTTGCACCCAATGATCATGACAGCTAATTGTCCTCTATGGTCTTAGACCCTCAGAGTCACCTCTATGTTAATTTTTTTTCTGAATCCATCTCTTCATAGTGCTCCAATATTGGATGACCTACTGCTGGCCTCACTTATTATGCAAGGATAAAATAAAGATCAAATGCTATGAAAACAATTTTGGTGGCTTAATTCAGTAGATCTTAGTTGTAGCTGCAAATTAGAATCACTGGCAAGTTAGGATATCCTCTTCCCAGCATTTTGACTTAATTTATCTAGAATGAGACCCTGGCCTTGGCCATTTAAAAAGCTCCCCAGGTGATTCTTAATGTGCAGTTAGGGTTGAGCACCACTAATTTAATTGAGTATATTTTGAGAGGAAGACCTCAGTCATAATTTGCCTATTAATTTCAACATATATAAAAAAACTGAAGAAAAGGAGAAAAAAAGAAAAAGAAAGGAGAAAAAAGTAGTCCTTTTTTGTTGAAGAAAAATGTTTGACTTTTAAAATAGCTAGGCTAAAAAGGTAGCATTCATGAACAAGATTATTCATATATAGACATTTTTGTCGAAAGGCTTGGCTTATTATTGGGGGCATTGTATGATGATAGAGAATCTCCAAGGATTTGAAACTAGTCCCAGGATTAGAAATTTGGAGGGATTTATGTTGAATTATGAAATAAAAACACTGTCTAACTTTAGCAAAAGTAATTTCCCTGTGAGTTATTGCTCAATATTATCTTTACACATTAAATCTTGGCCTCCCTAAAAGGGAAATTGAAGAGCTTTATGGATTTTTTGGTATATAGGGCTGGTCCTGGATAGGTGCATAGGCAAAACAGCTGAGACTTGCCTTAAAGGGGCTGGGGAGATGGATCATCTATCTAGTTTGACCCTCTAATCTTATAGATGAGTAAACCAAGGGTCAGGGAGTGGAAGAAGTTGTATAAGAATGCAAAGCTTGGGGGGGTCGGAGGGAGTGGGAGTGCAGCTTTTACTCTCTAGTTCATTTCTTCATGATGCTAATTTAAATATTTAGTGTTTATTGAGTATCTATTATGTGCTTGATTCTGGAAGGAGCCCTCTTACTGAAACTGAGAGGGTAGAAACTTGGGCATAAAAATTAAAGAAAAAAAAATCCAGGTAGTAAGTAGGACCTCACTCATTCACATATCCACAAATATTATACTGGTCATGCCAGGTGCACAATCTGGGCAGCACCGATAGCAAGGCTAGTGATGATATGTCACCTGGACTATTGACTCTTCTGATAAAGAAGGATCAGGTTCAGCACCAACAGTTGCAACGATGGAGGAGGCAGAGTCTGTCAGGCTGTTCCTGTGTACAGTCAAGAGGCACTTCTAACTCATCCTCAATGAAATCAAGTTTATGGGTAAAGCATCTTGAATCTTTTCCCAAAGTACGAGAAAGCCAGCCAACCTCCTCTGGGACAAAAATCGCCAGATATAATACCAGACACCAGTAAAATTTGAATTTCAGAGGCACAACAAATACTTTTACAAGTACAAGCATGTCTCATTTTAGCCCAAAATATACTAAAAAACATGTATTTGTTGTGTATTTGACCTACAAATATAAATCTGGCAACACTATTTGGGAAACTCCTCTGGACCCCATTCTCCCCATAATCTGCCTTAGTTTCCTCTCTTCTGTGTTCACATAGAACTTAGCATTGGGTACCACTATTAGCTGTTACCCATCTCCCCATTTTATTGTACAGGGTACTCCATGAGCCTGGCACAAGTAGGCTATCAGGAAGAGCTGACTGAGTGGATGATGTATGCAACAAATATGTCTAAGCACAAAAGTTTGGCTAGCTGAGGACAAACTTTCCTGCTATGAGAGAAGCAATTCCATGTGCAGCTGACACTGGTATTATAAGAAAATATTTCTGGGGCTGGTCTAAGCTTTGTTACTGAGAACCACCCTCTCCATCCTAGCTTCCTAGAAGCACAGTGAAGCAGTTGTGATGCCTTTCCACCCTATTTGAGTGTGGGGTTGGGTTTTTAGAACAGCAGAATTCAGAGGCACATCTGTGGCAGGTACTTTCTTACTGCTGTTGAAATATCCAGAAGCTCTGTCTGCTTGCTGTATCTCAAAGCTGCAAACCATTCAATCAGATCCTGCAGGGGGTGGTGAGTGCATAGGTTTCCTTTGACTTTTTATTTTTGCTATGTGAAAATGTCAGAAGTAGATAAATTTTAGAAAAGGGACTGGAGGCAAAAAAAAAAGAAAAAGAAAAAGAAAAAAACCCAGAACCTTGAATGCTGACTTATTTCCATTGTCATGAACAATTCGTGATTCACCTACATGCTGATACCTCCTGGAAAGCCTATGTCATGTCTCCATTTGTGATTTTCAGAAATCAGTTCTGGCTTTCCACTTTATGAGTACAAGTACAGGGTTCATGGAGTTGACTAGCATTATCTGGGGAAAAAGATAAAAATGTTAGTCCCTGACGTGAGTATAGAATGGAACAGTTTAATGTATGTAAAGTGCCTAGCAGTGTCTGGCCTCAGGAAATGATAGTTGAAGGTCAATAAGGACTTTTCAGGTATGTTAGGTACACAGTGAAAGATGCACACTATGAGAGCGAGTAGCTCAGGCACACCTAGACAGGACTAGAACTCAGCTCTGCTGATTTTTAATCCCATAACTTTCCTAGCTCAACAGTGCTGGCCCCTGAATCTTCTGGGTGATTCTTGAGTCTTTGTTGTAAATGAGAGGAATCAGTTTGAAACCTCTTCTTGTAAATTCACAAGCACAGAACTTCATGTGTCAGTGCTAAGGACATCAGCATCTCCTAGTTCTCTACTTTCCGGATCTGGCAACTCATGCCCATTCCTCTCCTTCTTCTTACTATCTGATAGGAAGGAATGCCAGGAAGTCAGCTGATATTGGACTCCAGGATTTTTATTGTCAAGTTTAGGAGTCTCGTTGACAGAATCAAGAGTGAGCGCCTCCCCACGCTTAGTTTATAATATGGCCTCTGTTCCATCACATCACATCTTAGCTGTTGTGCTTGAAGACTGAGTGGAGCATCAATAATTAAAGGTACAACCACAGCCGAAGCTTCTGTTAGTTATTTTTCTCCAACCCTGACATTTTATGAGTCAACAAAGCCAAAGCCATCAATATGAAGCAGATTATTTTTAGCAGTTTCTTAACCAGTGTGCTCTAGCTTTAAATTAAACATTGACGTTGGTTATTATTAAAATTCTGAAAATTCTGGGCAGAGAGGAGCCCACGTTAGTACAGTAAACACTGGGCTTTCATTATCTTGTTTTGAAAAACTTCGAGTCACTTGCTGGTCCCATCAAATACAACTGTAAAAAACTAATGGATTGTGGATTTTCCAAGGATTAGTTGTTCACGGTCAGAATTTGAATGTGTGGGTGTATTTGCATGGTTGCATATAACTATGAACTTCAACATTTTTAGATATGCAATATGTTTTTCAGCATTGACATTATCTGATCATTTGATTCTATGAAGTTTGTCCCATTCTCTGATCATCAACACCAAAATTATGACATTAAAAAGTTTTTAAGTAAATTATCACTTTTGCTTTGAGAATTCTGATACATCCTTTGCAATATAAGATAACTAGGACAGCTTCTGTGGCATGAATCTAGGGCTGGGAATCAATTCCATTGGCATTATGTGGTGGAAAAAACACTGGCCTTGGAACCAGAAGATGTGGTTCCTGCCGCTTACTAGGTGTGTGTCCTTGGGCAAATGATCCATTATATTTAGCAGATATTCTAAATTTAGCAAATATTTAGAAACTTAGATTTATCATCTTTTAATTGAAAGGTTCTGGGCAAGAGCAGTAATATCCAAACTGAGTCCTTCAAACCTGCTTCAGGTGTGCCCATGGAAGAAGGGAGAAGTCTGTGCAAAAGGGGTCAATCTCTCCACCCTACCCACTTCTACCACCCACTGCCATTTGTTTTACTTCTTGAGTTTCTGCTATAGATTTCTCCCAGGATAGAAAGATACTACTGCTAAGAAAGCCCCACTGATAAATATGCTTTCAACCTTTCTTTCAGTTCTAAGATTTTATTATTCTAGACGTCAAATTAGTGAAATTAGTGCTAAAAGTATTCCATGAAAATACCTACTGTCAATTTTTAACTACATCATTCTGAGTTTATCTTGTAAAAAGATATCTGGATCTCAGAGGGGTCTTGAGCCGTCTTGTTCATTCAGTGTAGTGTGGTGAGTAGGAGTTAGGCTGTTTTCAAGCAGCCCAAGTTCAAGTCTTGCCCCAGGCTCTTACTGTATACCTTGAGCAATTCGCTTTACCTCTGTGTGCCTCGGTTGCCTTCTTTGTAGGTCCTATTTTCATTCCCCTTTACAAACAAGGAAACTGAAGCAAGAGATGATGTTGCAATGGGGAAGATACTGTTTCTTATCTCATAGGGTTTGGGGACGATTAGATTAACCATCACGACGTATGAACTAATGTGTATAAAACAATTATAACAGTGACGCACACATAATAATTGCTGAAAC
>NW_007730742.1:116746-122388 GCF_000696425.1 Galeopterus variegatus | reverse complement strand
CTCGGTTGCCTTCTTTGTAGGTCCTATTTTCATTCCCCTTTACAAACAAGGAAACTGAAGCACAGAGATGATGTTGCAATGGGGAAGATACTGTTTCTTATCTCATAGGGTTTGGGGACGATTAGATTAACCATTACGACGTATGAACTAATGTGTATAAAACAATTATAACAGTGACGCACACATAATAATTGCTGAAATGGGGTACAAATTCAATTTGTGGTAATGGGTATACAGCCAGTATAAATCTGGCCCCCACATCATGGGGATGAGGGGTGACAATCAGCTTTGCATCTCATGAATATTCATTACCAATAAAAAAGAAAAAATATAAATTATTGTCATACGTTCATTTATTTATCAAATATCTATTGTGCCTTTCTTATGTGTCAGTCGTGGTGCTAAATTCTAGAGATTGAGAATGAATACAACATGATCCCACACTTAATGAACATCTTAGGCTAGTAGGAGAGAGAAACCATAGAGACAGCCAGTAAAAAACATTATAAAGCAGTGTGATAACTTGTGCTAAGGTTCTGAGGGTGGGATACATACAGACAGAAGGAAGAACCAATGCAAAGGGGACAACTTACAAAAGGTCTTTGAGTCTCTTGGTAGGTTAGAAGGGCTGGAAAACGAGAGCTGGGCTGGAGATGCCAGCAAGACAAAAAGGAAGAAAAGGACAGGCCAGGTTTGACCTTCAATAACAAAGTCCAGCTGGGTCTCTTTAAATTGTGAGCACTCTCTTTATGTAGCTTCTCAGTATCTAGTAAAGATGTGTCCACCACCATCACGGCCCCCCTTTACTTCATTCCTGGCTAGTCCCAACTTATTGTGAGGACTTATAATGCACATCCTCTTGCCAAGTCAGGGCCTGATAGTTTATGTTTGTTTATATGTTTCAGTTATTCATATGACAGGGATTTCAGACAATTTCCAAATAAATCCTTTGGAAAAAAGAAAGGGTGGGAGAAAAGCTAAAAGACCCATAGACTTTTATAACAACACTTAAACTCAAACAAGCAATCTTTATCAAGTAAAACCCTCAAACCAGAATCTCTGCTCTTTTAACATTGGAGAAAAAATCAAGTAAAATCTAGGTCTAAAGTAGAGACTATGCTGGAAAGCTCAGAGAAAAGGAAAAAGGAAAAATACATTAAAGGAAGAAAAGATCCATGTTGAGAAATGAGCCCAAATACAGCAACACTTTCTCTCCCTTGGACTCAGCCCTTCTTTCCTATGGCTCACCGGATTCCTCAGACATTCTGAATGCTTGGGGGAGGAGGGGTGTTAAAACCTTTTATTAATGTTATCTAGCCATGTGGCATCATTATTGGTCCTGGCACAAATAGACTGTCAATAATATGCTGCAAAAATAGATGAATGAGCAAGTGAAAGACAGAGGGAAGCATAGGTGAATATCCCAGAGGCTAATTTGAGCCACTACTGAATCTACAGGTTTCATAAGCAAAGGGGTTGTGGCTTCTGCTGTCCTTGGTGGCCACTAGAGAGCTTTATGGACATGGGATCAGTGCCCTGCTGGGCACTTGTGGGGCTCAGTGAATATTTTGTGAACTTCAGTTTCTTGGTTTGTTTCCTTCCTGGGTTAATAGTTTCTATGATGTAACAACACTAAAGAAAAACCAATATACTCTGTGTGTGCCAGTAAATAATGACATAAGTATGAAATTGAGGCTTGGCCAGTCCCCTGACTCTAGGCTGCCTTCAACTTTGTCTCTGATGTATGCAATCTGTATGCCTCTTCCTGAAAACTCAGGTCTTTCCAAAATATAAGGCTATAACCTAAAAACTGCAAAATCTATCCCAATCTTCCCTTGCCAAATACCTTTGAACCTTCCTCTTTTCTCTCTTGACTGAGATTCTACCCATTTATGTCAGCTCAAGGGAGCCAGAACCAGGCACTGCCTCTGTGTTTGGCATTGAGCTGGACATTGAGGGCAGGACAGGAGAAGCTGAAGACTCAATCTCTGTTCTTCAGGATTTTGTAACCTAGTTTGGGGATAAAAGAGACCAACTTAACAGCTGGGGAACAGTTAGCAGACACTATGATAAAGAGCTAAATCGTGTTTTAGAGTTCAGAGAAAGGACAAATTGTCATGGAGTGGAATGAAATGTTACTCTCTTTTCTTTAGCTTTGTACCTCTGAGAAATCTTCTCCTGGTGGCTCCAATGCATGCAAATACTAATGTTTGCTCATGCACTAAGATTCTTAAACCTAATGACACTTTGTCACATAACATAATTTCTCAATCCCCATGGAAACCAAAATAAGGGTTTGTATTGGGGTGAAAGGAGCTTAATTTCAATCAGTACCCCTGAAAGGAGGAGAATGACATTCTACACACTTTGAATGACCTTCCCTGTAACACTTTCCAAAGAAGTAATGAAGTCAGATCCTTTCTCTATGGTTATATGCATCTCATTGGTTTATAAGCTCTTTGAATGCAGGGATGTCTTATTTTGTTTGTGCTGCTATAACAAAATATCACAGACTAGGTAATCTGTAAACAATATAAATTTATCACTCACAGTTCTGGAGGCTGAGAAGCCCAAGATTAAGGCACCAGCAGGTCTGGTGTCTGGTAAGGGATGCTTTCTACTTCCAAGATGGTGCCTTGTTGATGCATCCTCTGGATTGGTTGAACGCTTGGTAGAAGGCATGGAAGGGCAAAAGGGGATGAATGCTGTGTCCTCACATGGCAGAAGAACAGAAGAATAAGAGACGCAAATTCTCTCTGAAGCCTCTTTTACAAGAACTGTAATTCATTCGTGGGGGTGTAGACCTCATGACCTAATCACTTCCCAAAGGCCCCACCTCTTAATACCACCATAGTGGGGATTAAATTTCTTTCTTTTTTTTTTTTTTCGTGACTGGTAACAGGATCGCAACCCTCGGTGTCGTGCCCGCACCACGCTCAACCAGTGAGCGGACCAGTCTCTATATGGGATCCAAACCCTCGGCGGGAGCGCCGCCACGCTCCCAAGCACCGCACTCTACTGAGTGTGCCACTGGGCCGGCCCGGGGATTAAATTTCAACACATAAATTTGGGGGGACATTTAGACTATAGCAAAAGAAAACCACTTATAAATTTTTGTTTCAAGTATTAATACTTAGTTATCTAACAGAAGCACTGAATGGTATTTGTTGAATTGTCTATATATACAGAAAAAATGAGCAATTATCTTTGTGATTGTCAAAGAAATGACAAGTCCTCTAATTCCTCAAATCTCCCTCTTGGCTGTCTGTCCTTTTCTTTTGTATTGAACTCACTAAAATTTACCATTCGTTTTTATACATCTCCATTATTTAGAGATTAATTCCTTTATGTAAGCACTACCAACTTCCCATTGTCCTTTCATTAAAGGCAATAGTTCCTGGACTAATGATCTATGAAATACCCACCATCCAATTATTGAGACATTTCAGATTCTTCATGATACAGTAAGGTCACCACAAGAAAAGGACACTCATTAATATGCAAATATCGTTCATGGCTTGTGTTCTGCACTGCCTTGCCTTAAAGTTTTTACTCCATTTCTCAACTTTTTCTGATCTTGGCTACTTATTTATTCTGTTATGATTTTGTATTCCAGATTCTAGGAGGAGGAGGGAATATCAGAGTAGTGGAGAGGGCAGGTCTGGAGTCTGAATGCTTGATTTTATATCTTGACTCTGCCGTATGATTATGGGCAAGCTATTTAACTTGTATATTTCTGTCTCCCGGGGTTGGTATGAGGAGTAAACAAGATGTGGTGTATGATATTTCTCTCCTTGTTTACCTCTGGCTTTCTCCCTTTTCTCAGACTTATACCTGTCCCGCTCAAGCAGACCTGCTAATCCTGCCCTGCCCCTTGGGCCCTTCCCTAGTATAACTGATGTTCTTTAGATAAAGTGGGAGAGTTTGTGCCTAAGGTCACAGAAGGTAATAGTCCTTGAAGAATGTTTCAGACATATTTAGTTTTTATGTGCATATGTACAGACACGCACACATACACACTCATATGATAATTATAACCTCCAGGTGTGGCACTTCCATCCTTCTTTTTCCCTGATAATAAGAAGCCCATTGTAACTAATTATGGAAATAGCATGATTTCTAACCTAAAGACATATTGGGAATGCTTTTGCAAAAGCTATAATACATATTGTTCCATTAGTTCTCTTCATTCTTTAGATGATACTATTCATTTCAATTCCCATACCAAGATCTGGTGCCAATCAAAATTTTGGCCAATACCAGGTTCTCCACATGGCTCGAAGTTTGGTAAATAGTTAACTTTATCATCTCTTCTCAATTTGCCAGCACTTGACAAAATAATTCGTAGAGAGACCACTGAATAAACAACCAGACATCATTTTGAGTTATGGCCTCTCAGACTGGAGAATTCATGAAATGATCACAAAGAAAGACACTGTTGGGAGTTCCTGGGGTCAGAAACTATAAATACACTGGACTCTCAAAGACTTTAGTCTCTGAGTTTTTTGGGTGGCTCAAGTCTGGGGACCAGGGCTAGGCCTTCAACAGTCATACGGGAAAGGCAAGAAGAGAGAGGTGTTCAGATTCTGACAGTCTGCCAAACTGGAATCTAACCTTGCTGATGCACGTGGTATTCCGGGTAGAGCAATTGTCCTTTTAGTTGAAAGTAATAAATTTTTTTTTTGTTTGAAGGGCAGGTGGTTGAGATTGCTATTTTTTGCCTGTGGCAAACCCATAATGTAAACCAAAATGGTCTGGCTGGGAAGAAATAATCAAATACCAAGATGAGGTCCTAATCCCTTAGGAACAGAGGCCCATGTTATAGAAACTCCTGTAGTGGTCGTGAATGGATACACACAGCAACTAAAATGGCAGGGCCAGGATTCAAATCCAGGGCTGTAAGGCCCTAAAGACTTTCCTCTTACTATTATGCTACATTGCCTTATTCTGAAATTCATTCCAGAGCTGAGAGTGACTTCAATCAATTTGCAAGCGAAACACTTCTTTTTAAAGGGAGGGAGAAAATCTCACTTTGTAAAATTCCTACTCCACATCTGATGAGGTGGACAACAACTTCAGTTAAGAGGAGGCTTGTAGATGGTCCCTTCACATTGGTGGGTAGAGTTTCCATACTTAATATCGTATGTCTTTTTCATGCTTACCTGGTCCCTTCATATGGATTTGATCCTGTACATATATATAATGTGGGCAATCTATTTTTTAACACTTTTAATGTGCTCTTCTCTTTGGATTTTCAGTGTTTATGACTTCATCCCCAGTAAGCCCAAAGGCTCTATCTATCACCTATTAGCAACAATGAAAGAAAAGATAATATTTGGCTTCTGGCACCCCAATTAGGGTTTTTCAAAGCTGCGACAATATAATAGCCTTCAAGCCCAAGTTTGTTGATAGGAACTATTATACTAAATGTGTTTTATTCACATATTACTCCCATTCTACCTTTTAAATATTAAGAGTCTCGACTAGTAGGCTTGATTATGGATTTTTGGTAATAGACATCCTGAATATACAGGAAGTGCGAAGTGGAAATACTCTTAGTGGCTGGAGGGATTTGGGGTGAAAGCAGCAGATGGCAGCTATGGGCCCACTCTCCCTCCTTTAGAATGGAATACCAAAGAGGG
>NW_007730742.1:100094-116122 GCF_000696425.1 Galeopterus variegatus | reverse complement strand
AAGCAGCAGATGGCAGCTATGGGCCCACTCTCCCTCCTTTAGAATGGAATACCAAAGAGGGAAAGATGGTTAAATGATTTGAAGGGAATGCTGAGGGTTGAGAGATTTCTGCTTCTTTTTCTGCTTAGGATTCTGGAAGCTGATTTCCGTATAGGTCGTCTATCCCATTTGAATCTTGGCCTCACAGTATGGTTAAGTAGAAGGAAAACCTGAGTGCAGCCCTCCTGAACCACCCTTTTTTCCCTTGAAAAATCGGTCACATGTCCCTGAGATAGGATGTGGAGGTTATTTGAGACATTTTTTTTTTTGGCGGGGGAGGGATGGGTGGAATTTGCCAGAAGGGATTCCTGGCATAAAGAAAAAGTGGTTGTATAGTTGAGGACCTCATGAGAGTTACAACTGGTCCTTGGTGGAGTCTGCAGCATCGTCTGTAGCCAAGTCATGAGGGAAGATGCCATGAGGGCACAGAAACCACATGCCCTTTAAGATAATAAGCAGAGGGTACCGCATACACTCAAGACCCAGTATCTCCCAGTCTCCTTTTACCATGAGGGCACAGAAACCATGTACCCTTTAAAATTGAGAGAGGGGAGAAGCAAACAAGGTAGGGGAATGATTTGTTTTTTCCCTTCCCCAAAGCCTTGTGCTTACTGAGGTATTGGGGGCTGCGAGAAATGGACACCAGCAAGGTAAGCTCAGGGTGGGTGACGGAATGGGGAAGGAGAAGAGGAGCTGACTACAAAGAACAGAGCTTTTGAGTTTCCTGTTCTCTTTTGGGGTCTCCTTCTCTCTTTGCTAAGAGCTCTGGAAATAAAGGAAGGGGTGGAGGTGGCAAGGGCAATCATTTTGAATGATAGTTATAGTTATGATAATGACAGTGATAAAATAGTAATAATTATTGCTACAATGTCAGTCAGGACAGGTCAGGTTGCACTGCAGTAACAACTCTAAAGTTGCAATGGCTTAAAGCAAAAGTGGTTTATTTCTCACTCATTCCCCAGTCTGCCACGAATCACCCAGGGGCTGATTCCCGTGAAAGGGACGCACCTCACTTCTCACATTTCACTGGCCAAAACCAGTCACATGAGTAAGCCTGATTTCAGTGGAGCATAAAAGTACGATTCTTCCCCAGGAAGGAAAAGTGATTATTAATGAAAGGTAATTCAATATACCTTGCTTACTATTTCTGGGTGAGGATATAATGAGCGTTGTGCTAAGCACAACTAATTTTATTCTTACTCAGAAACCATGTTAGATAAATACTGTTATCAAGATTTTACTGGTGAGAAAATTAAGGATCGTGGAGATTAAGTAACTCATTTTATCCAGCTAGCAGATGGTGAAGATTCAAACTCGGGTAGGCTCAATTCCATGGCTGATGGTCCTAAATACCTCATTATACTGCCCTGATAATTTATGATGTAGTATCTAGATTAGGAACTGCAAACTCAAATGTGTTCAGGGGCTAGGCAGGTAATATAAATGCCTGAAGCATATTGGATATAATACAGTTTGGGCTGGTAGGTTTGTGGCAAACTGGAAAGCCCATGCTATTTCTAAAAGGGGCCGTTATAATTCACCTTAAACTGATCTTTGCCAAGTTGAAATATGGCCAATAGGCTCATTATTGTCAGATTTCCAGAATTTTTAAAAAGCCTTCAGAAATCTTTATTTTTATGTGTAATTCCCTGATTTCAAAATGTTAAAGGCAATTCAAGATTTTTTTAAAAAAATTATGGGCTAATTGAAATAAACCTATGGGTCAAACATGCCCCACAGGCAAATGTTTGTAATCTCTTATCTAGGTCTTCTGGTGGAGTCTAACTAGTTTACTGGGAAACATGTAAACTGAAAATAATCTACTCAGATTATTAGTCAGGTAACATCCATGTCTACATGTGATCCCTGCTGAGTAGCACAGCCAGTGTGGCAAAGGCTTTATTACCAAATTCAAATGATTGTTATCAAGATGCATAAATGTATGTATGTGTTGGAGGCATTGTCCTGTGAATACATTTTGATTTTGAATGCATTCAAATATTTAAGTAGCCATGGAGTGATTTTCATTTGCAAGCTGCTGCTTGTAACATGCACTAATTTTTTCTTTCTCTGGCTAGTGTGCGGAGGCATTGTCCTGTGAATACATTTTGATTTTGAATGCATTCAAATATTTAAGTAGCCATGAAGTGATTTTCATTTGCAAGCTGCTGCTTGTAACATGCACTAATTTTTTCTTTCTCTGGCTAGTGTGGAGCTGTCATCATTCACTGGGGAGCCTTCCTAAGGAGGCTGTGGCTCAGTGCCCTTCAGTTCAGTTCGTGCTGTACCACCAGACCAAGCAGCCCTGTGGTTTGACATGCGTTAATTACAACTGAACAAATGGAAGGGCCATTCCCAGTCTCAGTTAAAGCTGGTCACATCAGCTTCTGGTACAAAGCTGAGCCTGGTGGGAAGCTGGCTGGATGTGGCTTTTCCTGGAAAGGCAATAGCTGACATTTTTGAAGGAACAAGGAAAGAGTCTAACTTGGGATTTCTCATTTGGGGATTCAGGTATATTTTCTTGAGTAAAGATCTATTGCTTTCATCAAATTCTCCAATAAGTTTTGCCACCTCCCGAACACTCATCATCAAACCTTTCAAGCTAGAAAATCATCAAGGGGGTATGGAAATATCTCCTTCCACCCCGGGCCATCTTCCTAAAAAAGCATTCAAAGCAGAAAGGTTTATTGACCCTTAAATGTCAGCCATAGTTTCCTGCTGCTTTTCTTTACCTGGAATGTTTTTTCCTGGCCATCTCTGTCTAGCCAATTTCCCACATTAAAACAAACAAATGTGCACACAGATACACACACACATCTATAAAACATTTCCCAAATCTCACAGGATGTTTTTAATTCCTTTAAGATCATTTTCTATGTAGCTCTCTTATGACGTTTATATTCTGCCTCTCATAACTGTGTGTATTGTTATCAGTTCTTTACAGAGTAGTAAATTCCATGAAGGTATCAGGGATGTTTTATCCATCTGGAAATCACAGGCAGTTGCTGGAACATGTTGGGTTTTCAATATAATATTTGCCAACTTGAACTTTGCTGTCTGGTTGGATTTATAAGTCAGTTGGATTTGTAAGTGTGATGGTCAACAAAGTACCATAGGTTCTTGGCCTATAAAAAGTTGACTATGTAATGACGGTGGATTGGACTGTACACTCTTAGGGTTTCCTTGGAGAGACACTGGAAAGAAGAGTGCACACCTCTGTGTCTAACCATTTGCAAGTTCCTGGCTGCAAAGTCAAGGGATGGTTAAGGAAGTGATGCTCTTTCACTCTTGTAGGACCTTTGTGCCCTGGAAGTTTGTGAGAGCCCTCACCTTGCTTCCTCATACCCAAGCTCATCTGACTCATAGACTCAGCTTTGTTCTAGCCTCCTCTCCTGACTGCATTTCTGAATTTAGTAATATTAGTGGAATAAACAAGTGAAAATGTGTTCTTAGCATATGTTCTCCCCTTGCCTCTGTCATCCAAGTGACATGGGGTCTCCCTCCTGGGAGGCTGCGTTGTCTTTGATTTGCAGTTTTCTCTGCTCATCCTATTGGCCCAGTCTCTATTCCAACTTAGTTTTTAATCTGATATTTCCTGTGCTATAGTGGAATGATCATGAACGTTGAAGTTAGGCAAACCTGATTTTGAATTTCAGTGTCACCACTTACTAGCCTCATAAACTTGGGTGCTGAAACCTTCATATAAATACCACACGTGCTCACTCATGTGGGAACTAAGAGAGAAAGGAAGGAAGGAAAGACCACCGTAGTGAGGTGGTCTTACAGAGGGAGGGAACATTCCTAGGGCTACAAAGCAGAGTCTGGGGGGAGAGGAGGAGTGGGAGGGAGGTTGGGGGATAATTTGGTGGGGACACAGCATACAAAAGTAATTCCTGGTAATGGGTATGCCCCCAGTATGAACCTGGCCCTCACATCATGGGCATGAGGGGTGACAATTAGCTTTGTATCTCATCAATATTCTTAATAATAAAAAAAAGATTAAATTTCAAGGTAAAAAAAATCCCCTCACATCATGGGCATGAGGGGTGACAATTAGCTTTGTATCTCATGAATATTCTTAATAATAAAAAAAAGATTAAATTTCAAGGTAAAAAAAATAATTACCTGTAAAACAAAATAAATAATACCTATTTTTTCAAACTGATCATAAAGACTAAATAAAATCATAATGTACATGGCACAAAATAAACACTCAATTAATGGGAGATATTATATTATTATTCATATTCTACCCTGTAACAAATTCCCCTTTCAGTACTGAAGCCTGAACTGAACTGAGGTCCTAGGCTATATGTTGTTGTATAAACATTTTACCTGGGGTTATGTTTTGCTGTATGACTTCCTGGTCGTAATTATGACCTGTAATCCCTGTTGCTGTGCTCAAACTGCCCAAATCATGGTCATATATATATATACCTGAATTGCAAACCAATTTCAGCATTTTTTTGCACTGAGCCCAGAATTTATTTCAGGATTTTTCTTAATACAATGCTTCAGCAGCTGCAACAATCAATCAGCACATACATTTCTAACTTCCAAATTTCTACCTTTAGACCTTAGCATTCCTCTGAGCTGCAGACGTATATCCAGCCACCCACATGGCCTTTCCTCTTAGATTTAACATACTTTGTAAACTTAATGCTCCCAATTCAGAAATCTTGATTTCCATCTTCAAAACATCTCCCGCACTCTTTCTCATCTCAGAAATGGGACCATAATTTATTCAGTTTTGCTTAGCTCCCAATCCTAGAAGTAATCTTTGAATTATTCCTGTTTCATATCCAATCCATCAAGCAGTCCTGTTGGTTCTTCCTTTGACCACTTCTTTTCCCTTAAATTGCAAATTTGCAGTCCCTGAGACCATTGCCTGGACTCTCATAAGATCTTCCCCACATTTCTCCCTCACCCAGTTCTAGTCCTAATCAGTCTAATCTTCATGAAGCAGTCAGATGATGTTTTAAAATGCAAATCAGACCGCCTAATTTACCTTCTCAAAACCCTCCAATGGTTTTCAGTGATTATAAAAGATCCCAAATCCTTATCACGTACCTTCAAGTGACACATGGCCCAGTCTCTGCCTAACCCTTAACCTCATCTTCTACCACTCTTTCCCTGGCCTTCTCTACTTCAGTCATACAATGATTGTCCTTCTGCTTTTCAAACACTGCTAGCTTATTTCCTTCTCAGGACCCGCTCTCTGCCTGGAGGTCTCTGTCCACATGTCACCTTCTCCGAGAAGCCATCTTTGATCACTTACGTTATTGCCTCTCTCCTCTTCCTCCTGTACCCCTTCATTCTGCTTTATTTTTATTTTTTCACATTATTTATTACCACATGGAATTTTTCTTTTGGCCAGTTTTTGTTTTCTGTCTTCTGACAGAAAAATGTAAGGTCTGTGAGGGACAGGACCTTTTCATTTTTATTGCTGTTAACTCTAACACCTAGAACAGAATACGGTATATAGCAGCTAATATTTGTTCAACAAATATTTGTTCGGTAAGTGATGACTGACTGCATGAATGTATCCATCCATCATCCCTGTTTTAGAATTTATCAGCACCATCACTTTTAACCATGGCTATGTTCTTATCCAAATACCCACCTATCCATCCACCCAAGGAACGTTTGTTGGCAGCTGTGTTGTACCCAGCTCACAGTCTAATTAGAGAAACAGAATCCTCTACAGAGTATCATGGCAGGATCATACTTTTGTGTGGTAAAGATTGATATTTCCATGTCTCTGGGGGGTCCCTTTGTCCCTTAGTCACTTCCCTTCATGGCCACCAACAAATAGGCTCTCTCTTAACTCTTGAAAGGCCTGCTGGGTGTATGTCTGGATAATCATCAGATTGCTCCTGGTCTTGGGGAGACACTGACCTGAAAATGAGGTACTACAACCTCTTCTGCCATCAGTTGGAATCCAGGGATTCTTTCTAGCCAAGAAAAAGTTCAATCAAAAAAGCAAGGTGACCATTTTGGGATAAGACTAAAGCACCTGGTTCTGGTCTGGCAAATAAAATAGTTTGGCCTTGGGCCAAGATGGGCATGGCACAGTGATGTTAACCTTCACACACTTCTCATAAATGTCCCTAAAGAAGCTAGTTTCTATGTTACTGGACCATGCTGTGGACTGGCTCAGTCTCTCAAGCCCCCCTTTCTTGACCAGCTAGTGTCCCCCTTTTTACTGATGATAACATTAAAAGGCCTCTCTGGCACTGGTCTTGCAATTTCTACCCTTTCTTGGTCTTAAAAACATCATAGAGTTAAAATCAGGCCACAGATGTTGCTTGTTAGTACCATAACTTTGCCATATGTTCTAAGATCTGTGAAATGAAGAATAAATTTTTTGGAGCTGGGGATTTTCAGACTCTTGGCTCTCAATGTAAACATAAGGTGTTCTACTTTTATAAGAACTGTGAGTGGACTAAGCATTTTGATCCTATCTTTGATCTCTGGGAGCCAGCATGATGCCTAACATGGAGTCAACGTGTCATTGATATATGAGGAGTGAGGTCTTCCCAACTTTTTCAATAACTGTCCAGTCCCAGAACCTGTTTAAGATTAACCTGCCTTCCTCTCGCTGCACTGAGTCAATCCTTTATAATTAAAAAAAAAGATAAGAGGAAAGACTCCAAAAGGTCTTTTGGATGGTACAATTTTGCCCTAACATGCTAGGGGTAGAAGGATAAGAGAAAAGAGACCTGGGTAGGAAAGCAGGAGACCTTGTTTCTACTTCACTGTGGGCCAATGTCCAGGTGTAGAAACTTGTGTAAGCTGTTTTACCTCTCTGGGTTTCTGTTTCTTTATTTGTAAAAAGAAGGGCTCAAATTAGATTTCCTAAGAGCTTTTCCATATTTCACATTCTGTGACTCTATTGCTCAGACACCCCCAACCTTATGTCTCAGCATATTAAGGGGAACATATTCTGGGGATATCACTGCATTTCAGGTGTTTTCCTCCATATTGAATTAAATCCCCCATTTGTCTCTGCCTCTCACTCTCACCGCTTGCACGTAGCCCTGTACTGTACTTGCATACTCTGAATACACCATAATACTGCCCACACCACTGAGGATGATGCAGTTAAAAACTGGCGAAGGTTTCAGGGTACATAATCTCAACCTCCGTCAAGTGCTAAATCTGTGTTGAGTGTGGGTATGTCTGGGCACTAATTTGGAAATGACAAGTTGGACAGGTTGGTGTTGGTGCTGTGTAACAACCCGGGGATGATTTTATGAGATACATTGAAGGGTTCTGAAGGGAGTCTACCATGTGTCACAGACTTCCAGAGTTTTTTCGCAATCAAAGACAACCCAGGCAGGCATCTGCTGTTAAGATTTTAAAAGCATTGTGAGGTAGAACATACACACATCCTCTACTCAACGTAAGGATTGTACTTAGACACTGAGACAATTTCAAGGACCCACTGTGCATTTTTTTCAGACTCAAACTGCAGGTTCTGTTTTCATAGTGAACACTGCATACAAAAGAGCAGAGCCCACTGTTCAGATGGGGCTTGCCTGTGGCACAGACCTCTCCTAATGTGCAGACCAGGCTGGGATAATAACATCCTCTAACTTTGGCTTATGGTTTGGATGGGAGACAGCATGGAGGGGCATAAGAACGTGGGAATGAGTCGGGTAGAGCTGTGTTGGTATCCTTGCTGTACCGTTTACCACCTGCAACCTCTTAGGAGAGTGCTTTAACTCTTTCTCAGTTCCCTCAGTAGCAAAATGGGGATAATTTGTTACTTACAAAGCAGCAGAGCAGGGTCTGGTGAGTTGGTGGGGCAGAGTGCATAAAATAAACCTGCATGAAGACCTGAAGCATGTCTTTGAAGTGACTCTAGGGAAGGTGTTAAGTGTGTTGACTTTGACTTAGTGTAGGGGACATTGTGATGGTCTTTCCAGGTCCATTCCATCCTTCTCCTATTATATGGTCAGTATGCAGATTGTTTGGGCCCTAATTAGCAAAAGCCAATCGGCACTCTTTCATCCCCTTTGGCACAGTAATTGTGTCAGGGACAGGTATAAACCACAGGTTTGAGCCAATCAACACATGCCATCTATCTGACCAAGTTACTCAAGTCAGAATATGGGATTATTTTATCTACGATTGGCAAAAGGATAGGACTCCTATCTTACTTTGAATGGTGTGATGTATAGTTGTATGGTCTGGGGCTGCTGCAGCAACAAGGGAAGACATTTGAAGACATAGCTATCATTCGTAGGAGGATAGGAACAAGAAATTGTAAGGAAATGGAGCCAGAGCCCTGATCAAACAATTTCTAAATTGCATCCTAGGTTTTTTCAGTTAAATGAGACAATTCCTTTTGTTCTTTAGGTCAGTTGATTTGTGTTTTGAATTTGTTATGATTTGCAACTGAAAGCATGCTAAGAAATACCACCTACAATTCTTTAGTTGTTAGAGGGCAGGAAAGATTATGAGTTTAGAATGTGCTTATCTTTTGAACTTGCTCCCTGCCAAAGTATTGACCATTCCCCATCCCTCAACACCCCACCCCACCCAACTTTGGACATGTATTTGATGCCAAGCCTGGGATAGCTTTGAAATTAGAAGTTAAGTGAGAATTTTACTACACTCTGAGGCACGCTGGGTTCAAGTTGCCTTGCTTTATGATCTTTTAATAGACATTTACACAAAAGAAGGGACTAGGCCTTTTACTTTTCCCACAGATCACCAAATAACTTTGGCCATAGAAAATAGCAATATATTTGTGAGTGACACATAGTGGCTATTTTCCTTTACCAGGTTATCTATGGCATCTTACTACTAGCTGTAAAGAAACAATGACATCTAGGTACAGAGTAAGTATAACTAATATGTTTTACTGCTTTTTGGTTTGACCACCTAATAAGGTATGAGAGAGAGACAGGACAGGACCTAAAGAAGAAAAACACAGAAAAGAGTAAATGATTCTAGGAGCCATCATGAACTGAATTAGGGAACTGGTAAGCAGGGGAACTGCCTTCTCATCTCTGCCTCTGCCTTCTCATCTCACCTTGATGGTTCTTTTAATTCTATGTACTTTATCCTCAATTTAAAAATTTTGTACCAGGATCAGGTACAGTAAAGGCAATGCTAACTTATTTAATAAATAAACTCTAAAATTTTAGTGGCCTAATTAAATAGAAATTTGCTACCACACTCATGTGACAAGCCAGGACAGGTGATCCTGGTCTGTGTTGCTGGTTTTTCTCCATGTGAGATTCAGGGACTCAGGCTTCTCCCATCTCATGCTCTGCTATCCTCTAAGGCAGGGGTTGGAAAATTACATTCTGTGGGTTACATGTGGCCCTCCACCTGTTTTTTGTAAACAAAGCTTTATTAGAGCACAGCCCTCAATACTTTTTCATGTATTGTTCATGACTTCTTTTGCATCATAAAGGCAGAGTTGAGCAGTTATGACAGAAATCATATGGCAACAAAGCAAAAAATATTTATTATCTAGGTAAAGTTTGCTGACCCTTGCTCTAGGGGCCATTTACCATCTACATTGAACCAGCAGTATTAAAAGAGCATGGAGAAGTTACAACCACTTCTTTAAAGCCTTGGATAAGACAAGACACACATTTCTTCTATTTCCATTCCATTGATTAAAACTAGTCACATGGACACAATAGATACAAATGGTGCTGGAAATGTAGTCTCTAGCTAAGAAGCTTCTTCTTGGGAACATATCGATACCATGACGGGTGGAATACACATTTTTGGTGACAATTATCTGCCTCTGCATACAACATCTGATCATAAGCTTGAAAGGAACCACGGAAGTCATACTTAATTCATATTCATCAAACACATCATATGTTTTAGACAAAATGTTGGGTTCTTAAAAAAGAGAGATGAATAAGACACAGTCAAGTCAGTGAAATGGCATATACAGATTTATTTCATGCTTGTTAGAGGAAATTCAAATTGAAGACAGTCATCTAGAACAACCATGGAGGGAATAATGGACTAATAGGGGTGGGAGTCTGGTCTTGGTTCAGTGCTGCTCTGGATGTCAGCTGTTGGCTGTTATCAGGTAGGTGGAGATATTGGTGAGTGAGTTTGTTCAGCTTAAAAGATCAGGAACAAAGACTGTCAGAATTGGAGTTCAGTGGACACGGTGAGCCAGGCTATATGGGCCACGCCGTAAGACTTACCAAAGAACTGTGCTGGCAAGCCAGGCAAGACTGATGATGTTGTCAGCAATAAAAATCAGCCTCAGCTGGTGAGTTGAGGAGGCAAGACAGACTTGCCCATAAGGTCTTTGTAATTTAAATTCAGTGCATCACCCTGTGCTCCATGCTACTCTTTCCTTTTTGATTAAATTCAATTAAGTACCTAATTTTTGATGGACAGTGCAGATACTAAGATAAATAAGACATAATCTTTTCCCTTAAGGAATTTATGATTTAGTAGAGGAGATAAACACAGAAATACATAGATTCAATAAAATATGGTAATTCTCCCGAGAACATCATGCCCAGGTGTTTAATCTTACTTGAGGGAGTAATTTAGGGTGTTAAGAATGACTTCCTAGACATGAAGACACCTGAATTATGTCTTGATAGATAAGTAGGATTAGGTGGAGGGAAAAAAATGAGCAAGGAGAGGGTTGCCCAGGAAGACAGAATATCTAGGAAAGCCCATAGAGGCCTAAAGCAACACAGCGATTTGGAGGAAATTTAAGTTTCTAAAATTGTTGGAACATAAAGGTCAAGGGGCAAAATATTAGGACTTAAAGCTGGAAGAATAAGCAAGGGTCAGATTACAGAGGTTCATGCAGACCATGTTAAAGACCTCAGACTCTGTCCTTCAAGTGATGGGGAGACATTGAAACATTTCATTTCTCTATTGCCCCCCCTTTTTTTGCAAATGGAACTGTAGGGAAAGTGAAGGAAAATGGTCAGGGCCCCTCAGATGTTCAGAATCTTGCTGAGTGTTTGATATAAATATGCACGTGTGCCCAGGTGTTCCTTGGTTATTGTCTAATCTAATTGGCCATGTGCGCCTGGGTATTCCTGGGTTGTCTGACTTGTACCCAGGTATCCTGGGTTGTTGGACTTAAGTATAAAGGATGAGTGGCTCTGATCCACAGCACCCCCCACCTGGGGGGAGGATCACAGGGAGGCCACTACTGCTGCTGGAGGCTGTTGCTGCCAGGGCCCCTGGCATGCTTGGACTTAAGTATAAAGGATGAGTGGCTCTGATCCACAGCACCCCCCACCTGGGGGGAGGGTCACAGGGAGGCCACTACTGCTGCTGGAGGCTGTTGCTGCCAGGGCCCCTGGCATACCCCAAGAGGCCACTGCTGCTGCTGGATCTGCAAGCTGAGGAATCTGAGGACTGGGCCTATGTTGTCTGCCAATGGCTCCCGGGATCTTTCTCAATTACCTAGCTTGTGAACCTGCATGTGAAGGGTCTGGTGACTCAGTCTGTAGAACAGGTTTGAAGGGTCTGTGAGCCTAAACCCTAGCAATACAATTGGCTACGTTGGCAGGATGCCAACAATTGCCCTAATCCTACGGGGACAAAGTCAGAGCATTCAGAATAGAGGCTACTGACTTGATATGCAAATTATAGTGTAAGGAGAAGCATATTCCGCTAAACAGATAGATAAACCAAGATCAAAAATTCAGAATCCCAGACAAGCCCCTGATCAACAGCAGCATCCTTAGTTTAGCCATTGCTCAGGTAAGGATGGGAGAATCACTCCAAGGGCATTTTACTTGAGATTATGAAAAGTAGATTTGTATTTTGAGCCTTCTAGCTTCTGCTTCAATATTATATATCCTAATTTTTACCTTCAAACATGTTTCTCCTCATTGTTCTGGGCTGTTTTACCTACAGAGAATTAAAAGGCAACATTTTTTTTTTTTTTTGTGGGAGGGTGTGGGCATCCACCCTGGAGCTCTGGATGATTCACCGATTTACTTCTTGTCTGTTTACCTTTAAAAATAATTTTGCTTTTGGTTCAGGCTTGCTGGATGACAGTAGGCACTCTGTGCTCTTAGAGGAGAAGGGGCTCTTTCCCCTTTTTAGCAACGTCTCTTGTTTATATCAATGACTTATTCCTGTATTTCACTCCTTCATGCCACTCTTTCCATTCTCAACTGTCATTGCCATTCGCTTTGGCAATAAAGAAGGTGAAAGGCGAAACAAAACAGACTGTGACAGTTGTTGACAATGATAACACTGTGGGGAAATTTTTCAGAAATCTCAGAGAGGAGACTCCAGTGGTTTCTTTGTCCGCAAGTTTCAGCTGCACTGGGAACAATGGCTCTTGTGCTTACCTCAAAAGGACAAGATGAGGCATGGGCCTTGTTTTTTCTTTCTCGTCCAAGCTTCAAACTTGAGCAAACAATCTTTACTTAACCCACATGGAAAACTTGCAAACACAAACACATTCCTCCTCCCCTATTAGTGCTGGGATGAAAAGCAAACTTCAAATTAGCTAATGTTCATGTAGTTAAGTGGTTCCCTATTGACTGGGAGTAAGTAGGTGGGGGAGCTGACTTGGAGAGGGGCTTTTGCTATCGGGCCAACAGCAGAATGAAAGCCAAAATCACTCAGATTGCAAGAGAAAGTAAAGAAAAAAAACCAAAAAGCATAAGGAAATCTTCCAGGTGGTATAGGACCTCACCTCGGTTGTGTGCTGGAGTTCTCATTCCACATGGCACATCTGGGTGGCACTGTGAAAAACAAAGGGAAGGGACATCCTGGTCATTGTCATGGTCCATGAATATTTATGGAGCAGCCCTTTATGGGGGTGCCTGGCGCCACCACACATTTTTATTGTTTGGCAGATTGAAATCTAGTTCCAAGCTCACTCCTGGATCCTCTGAAAAGAATGTCTGGATCCTCTGAAAAGAATGAAGTGGCTGCACCATTCCTGTTGAAAGACTTGACCCTCTTGCTCCATGGGTAGAAATGTCTATGGGTATAATTTGATAAATGAACCTATTTGGGAACTGAACAATCCTTACAGGAAGAATCTTTGAAAACTGTCAGCTGGTTTCTTGGGGTTTAGCCATTTTATCCTCATACCTGTAGTGAAGTAAATATTTAAGGAAAATCCAGGATAAAATCATCTTGTTAATTAAGAAAAAATAAAAAATAAACGAACAAACAAAATACAAACTATTTTGAACAATTTGAAAATGAGGTTAGAGGACATAAACTGGAGGAAACCTTTGGTTTAGTGCAATATCAGCAGCCAAGAGAGTGACATTTAATCCCAGAAGGGCTCCTTCTCTAATGAATCACCACACTTACCATGAAATGTTACTACATCATCAATATTGTAAGATTTTAACTATGAGCCCATGGGGTATCCATGGATGGACATCAGGGGTATACATAATTGAGTACATAAATGTGCTGAAATTCTAG
Organism: Galeopterus variegatus; assembly: GCF_000696425.1. Lineage (NCBI taxonomy): Eukaryota > Metazoa > Chordata > Mammalia > Dermoptera > Cynocephalidae > Galeopterus > Galeopterus variegatus. The sequence goes on along the minus strand of NW_007730742.1, from coordinate 102,661 downwards.
AAAATTTCACATATGTATCTGTGAGTGTATGTGTGTGCATATGTACGTGTTTGCATTTTTCTCAGGGAGAAGTTTCATTCCCTTCATCAGATTTCAAAGGGTCTTGTAAGTCTTAAATATCAATACCAACTGTTAGGATGTTAGAGTAGAATAGTACTTCAAAATACCTGGCCTGTTGCTTTTCAAAGTGCTTTGCTGTGCTCAAATTTTTATGTGTCTAAGATTTACTTGAGATTCTTGATTAAATGCAGATTCCTGAGCCATGTCTTTATGGAGGTTGATTTAGTAGATTTTGGAGTGGAATCCAGAGTTCTGCTTTTTAATAAGAACTCCTGAGATCATGAGCCACATGCAAGGGCCAAAGATCATACTGCCAATGCTGTGCAAAATTAAGAGATACGGGGAAGTGCAATGGTCAAGTGCACAGGGTTGGTAGAAATCAACTTCCCTTCAAACCAGAGCACTCTGCTTTTTTTCTCCTTCACATATTGTACTTCCACGTAAGATTCCATTTGAACAAAGCCTAAAAAAAATATAGCATGGAAGTCGCTGACATAATTCAACACCTCCATGTTATAGAAGAGGAAACAGACCAGAGAGATAAAGCAATTGTGCCAAGGTCACTCCAGCTGTTAGTGGCAGGGTTTGCACCAGAACCCAAGCCCCTGATTGCTTGTCCAGGCCTTTTCCATCATTGCTGTCTCTCCTTAAAGTGACACTTGGAGTTAAAACATCAAACTGTTTTCAGCATATCATTCAGGAGAGAAGATAAGAAGTATTTAAGCTTTCTTATTCAGCTACAAAAGGAAGTCCTCCTACCTAGGAATGTTTAAACTAGAAGGGAACTGGGTGATCAGAAAAGCCTGTGTGAGGCTGCCCTGGGAGCCCGAGGGGAGTGCCAAAGGCAACTGGAGCCCCGTGACTGAAAACAGCTTCACCACCTTGTCTGACATCAGCCTTGCCACCCAAGAGACATTGTCTCCGAGATGGTCCCCCAAAATAACCCAGTGTTAGGCCACCCAGTGAGTTCTTTTATTCATCTGTAAATACGAGCCTTTTCTTTGGTTTGAGTATTATCTGGTAATTAATGGCTTCAAGGTGAGTCTTCAGACTTGCCTTTAGGATTTCCAACATGGTATAAAATTTCAGTTCAGTTTAATAGTGGGGGTGGGGGGCACTTAGCATTCTTCACAGAGTTGAGAATTGTATTCGTTTGGGAAGGTGAATTTCAAAAGTTTTCAAAGCCCAGTCAAAGTAAATTTGGGTGGTGATATCAATTAACTAGGCTAACAGAAGTTGTAAAACCAGTCTAAGATGTTTTCCAACTTGTCTCAAGATTTCTGATGCTGCTGGATTCTGACTTATGAAAACAGTTTCTTTTCTTTGTTCTCAGTTTCCATTTTGGGTTGTGGCCAGTTTTGAGAACTGGGAATTTCAAGGCTGGTTTACAAAACTATCAAAAAAATTTTTTTTTAAACTTCAGAAGCTGTTAACATGGAACATGAAGTGAAGTGCTATTTACCCAGGATGCAAATAATCAACCCCTTAAAAAAAAAAAAAACAGAATTGTATTTTACACAGTTTAGTACAATGACTATCCATATTTAGAATCCTGATCTGCAAGGTCCTATGAACATGAAGTGAAGTGCTATTTACCCAGGATGCAAATAATCAACCCCTTAAAAAAAAAAAAACAGAATTGTATTTTACACAGTTTAGTACAATGACTATCCATATTTAGAATCCTGATCTGCAAGGTCCTATACAAACCTGATGTGTCTAACTCATCAAAGGAAGATTCCATTGCAATCAGTTGCTGTTTAATGCCAAGTACATCCTACCATATTTTATCATGTCATGGAAGTCCCATCATGGACACGTCCAGCCAATTCTGACATATCAGGGCCTGTCCCAAGGCCTGGAAAGATGGGTCCACTGATGCACTATTTCTGTGAGTAAACAAGAAGGTAGTTGGGAAAAGAAAAGCCTGAACAACAGTGTACCAGTTGCAGAAGGATTTCTCATTGATGGGAGAGAGTTGGGTGTACAGGTTAGTGAGGTGGATGAGGCTATTAGAGAAGACACACTGTTGGCTTTATCCTGGGGCAGCTGTATGAAGTTATTTCCTTCTGGGGCAGTGCCAGGAGTTTAGGGAAGAGGGGCCATCTGGTGTTTGTCGCCCCTCCATATTGACCCTCTGCTCTTTTGTATTCTGCTGTGAACCCCAGAGCTGGCCTAGGGCTCCCTTTTCCTCTGCTTCTCTTTGGGTTTGGTTGGGGCATTTGCAAGAGACTAGAAAGAGGAAGCAGAATGGAGTCAGGGTATTATTATCCTGGTTCCCTCCACATCCTAGGGCTGGGTGTTTCCCTTGACTAGAGGCTGTAGCTCTGTCAATGTCCTTCTCCACCCTAGTCGTACTGTCTCTCCAGGTACCCTCCTGGCTCCCTTGCCTTGCCCCTTCAGCCCTGGAGGAGTTCCTTTATAACTCATTTTGGGGTAGTGCACTATTCTTCGTGATTTCCCTACATGCTGTCCACAACTCTGGCAAGAATCCCTTTACTACACTT
>NW_007730742.1:83279-98981 GCF_000696425.1 Galeopterus variegatus | reverse complement strand
TCCCATTTTGCAGATGAAGCAGTTTAGGCTTGACAGTTTACATGACTAATGAGTGACAGAACTAGAACTTAAACTCAGGTCATCCCATACTGGTAAACTCAATGCTCTACCATTTAGCTCTCTGCAGTATTGCTACAGGAAAAAAAGCCCAGGCCATATGTGTTTGATGGGCTGAGGATGTCACTGGGAGGGCACATCCCAAGACTTCTCTACAACCACAATATACTTAGAATGTCATCAGGAATGTGGGAAATTGGATAAAGGTGAATGGTTGGGGGTCACTCTGGGACTTCCCTTGCTTTGAGCCAGACAAGTGGATTGATTTGGGATGAAGTTCTGTATTTTAGCAGGTAAGTATTGAGCCATTCATTCATTCATTTATTTAATTCAACACACTTTTTTTGATCTTCTATTATGGGTTAGATGCAAGGGATGCAGAAAAAGTATAAAAAAGCCTTAAAACTAATTAAAATAAATAAATATGGAAATATATGTGTAATTCATTGCTAAAGACCTCTTTTCATCCCAGACATGAAGGCAGCTCTATGCAAACTGTTTGAAAATAAGCATTCATGTGAAGTATAAGGGCAATACTGTAATTTAAAGTCCAGAATCAATATATGTATATGAGCAGTGTATTAGAGTTCTCCAGAAAAACAGGACCAATAGGTTATGTATATATAAAGACATTTATTTTAAGGATTTGGCTCATGTGATTGTGAAGGCTGGCAAGTCCAAAATCTGCAGGGTGGCCTGGCAGGCTGGAGACCCAATGGAGAGCTGACACTGCCATTCACGAATGAAGGCTGCAGCATTCCCTCTTGCTTGGGGGAGGTCAGTCTACCTTCACATGAGTGGATGAGGCCCACCCACATTAAGGAGGGCGATCTGCTTTACTCAGAGTCCACCGATTTAAATGTTAATCTCATCCAAAAATATCCTCACAGAAACTTTCCAGAATAATGTATCTGGGCACCACATATCTCAATACCATGGCTCAATTGAGTTGATACCTAAAATTCACCATCACAGTAAAGCAGAAGGAGCCTTAGGAACCAACACAATCAGGAAAAACTGGGTCCTGGAGACTAGATAATCCCCTCACTTTCTTACTATGACCCAGCTGCAGGTCCTATAATTAAGCAGGGTAAGCACAAAATCATGAGATCAGGAGGGAAGCACAGACTGCTGCACTGAATTCTGCTTTTTGCTTGCTTGTCTCCTCATCTTCCCCCTCCCTCACCAGGATAGTCCACAGTCCTGCAATGACAGACAGTCATTATCTCCTATGGACTAATGCCTGGTTCTAAAGGGTAGCTTGTTATTGCAAAGATTTACTAGACAATATCTATATCAAGGACAATACCTGCCATTTATTTACTCATCCACTTATTCATTCTTTTATTCATTCATGTGACATATCTTTATTGAGAAAGTACTAAACGCCAAGAACATCTCTAGGTTCTGGGGATGCAGCATTGAATACACTGGATGTGGTTCTGGCATTTATGGCATATGCTGCTTTAGAGGAAAGAGGGATAATAAACCAATAGTTGTTCAAATAATTATTTTATTATAATTGTAATAAGTAGCATGAAGAAAAAAATACAGGGTACAATGAGAGGATATAAGTAAGAGTAGCAGACACTGAAAGCTGATCGTCAAACCTGTTTCTTTGCACTCCTGGGCACATAAATAGTCTATATTTTCCATCCTAAATGCAACCTCATTTGATTTTGAGTGTGGCAATATAATTGAGTTTTAGTCAATAAAATGTGAACAGAAATGACATACACCATTTCCCAATCTAGCCCCTAAAACTCTCCTTCACAGGATATTCTGTGTTTCTTTTTCCTTATAAGCTTGAAACACATGAACATAGTAATTTTTTGAAACTATGTGTCGAAAGTGGCAGAACCACACATTGGAAGCAGCTTGGGCCTCTGAAACACCACATTGAAGTCCCCTTCTAAACACTAAAATTGACTATTAGATGTGGAAAATGGATTTATATTGAGTTTAGCCACAGTGATACTGATTTTTGTTTGTTATAAAGGTAGAATTACTATAACTAATAAAGAAACTAATTTTGAAGTTATGATTCTACATAAACTGGCAATGCCATGCTATCTATAACAAATATTTTTAAAAGGTGAAATTGATTTATCAATAATATGTTAGGAAACTCTTGAAGTTTGGAAAAATATTTGTAAAGGTATTTCTTGTGATAACTTGAAGGCAGAAGATGGGCCTATTGAACCTATAGTTTTAGTTCTTCATCAGGCATGATGTTGCACCCCAGTTTGCCAATGTTTGGAGACATTTTTGTTTGTAATGACTGGGGTTGGGGGTGGTGCTACAGGCATGTAGTGGGTAGAGGCTGGTGAGGCTGATAAACATCCCACAATGCACAGGATGTACCCCTGCAACACATAATTATCTGATCCAAAAGGTTAATTGTGCTGGAGTTGAGAAACTGTTCTAGGGGATGCAGTTGGAAAGACTCAAAATGATCACATAAATTGGTTTTCACTCCACCTTTTCCCCAGATGTTACTAGAAAAAGATAAATCCAGAAATAACTGGATGGTTGCCAGGAAATAAAAGAATACTAAACATTTTGAATTCTCTAAAAAGTCCTGCTTCAGGGCCCCAAACCATAATAGATGAGATCTGAAGAGGTTTTTTTTAGCAACAGTGGCTTGTTTAGACAGAGCTCTGAGGTAAAGATGAGATTCAAGGTATTTAAAAAGTCCTGCTTCAGGGCCCCAAACCATAATAGATGAGATCTGAAGAGGTTTTTTTAGCAACAGTGGCTTGTTTAGACAGAGCTCTGAGGTAAAGATGAGATTCAAGGTATGTGGCCTTTGCATCCAAGTCTGTGGTTTCAGCTGGCCTCAAGATATCTCCTGTTAATTTGAAAGACATTGCCCTGGGAGATAGGAAGCAAAGACTTAACTCAGGCTTGAAAATTTCACCTTGAAAAGAACTTTGGACATAGTTACTGGAACATGGAACTGATTGGAAACTAGATTAGAAGGCTACCAAGTAGCCCACCAAGTATTTGAGGGAAAGTTTTTTCAAAGAAATTTTCTTTATTAGAGCAGTGAGTATTACCTTAATTTATAGTTACTTATTCAAGAAAGAGATTCAAGAAAGTGTCCTTATGAAAATAGCATTTAAACTGATCCTCAAAAATAAAAGGACATAATCGACAGGTTCAGGAAGTAGAACACAGTGCATTCCCTGATTCCAGGAATGGAATGAAAGAGTGTAATTGAGATACAGTAAACTAATGAAAGCAGGATGAGAGATGAGGCTGCTAGGGAAGGACAAAAACATACAGGGCTTAAAGATTCCATTGACAGTTTTGGTAGCTTGCGTCTTTCTAGGAATTTGTCCATTTCATCTAAGTTATCTAATTTGTTGGCATGCAATTGCTCATAGCATCTTTTTATAATTATTTTTCTTCTTCTTTTAGCAGTTTGAATATACTTGTCATCCCATTGCTTTCTAGTCTTCATAGCTTCTGATTAGGAGTCAGCTGTTAAGACTTACTGAGATTTTGCTGGTACATGAGTCACTTTTCTATTGCTATTTTCAAGATTCTCTCTTAGTCTTTGACACAGACACACACAGAAGAAGGACATGGGGAGACAACAGCCTCTGCAGCCAAAGAGAGAGGTTCAGAAGAAACGAACCCTGCTGACACCTTGATCTTCAATATCTAACCTCCATAACTGTGAAAAAATAAATTTCTGTTGTTCAAGCCACACTGTCTGTGTTATTCATGACAATAGTCCAAGCAAATTAATGCAATCCCTGACATAGGGCTTGTGCAATTTAATTTTCCTTTCTGGGTCATGACTTTCTCCTCTGTGAGATGCTCTATCAGTGATAAAAACTAAATGTGTATGTTATTGTTTAAAAAGCAGCAAAGAAAACGAAAATCCCTGTTCTTGTTTAACTGTTCTACCTATTTTTAGTAAGTATTGACATTTATACCTAGTTTAAGCAGGCGCAGACTTTCTTTGTAAAATACAATCCTTTTCTCTCTTTTTTAAAAAATCTATTTTCTGAGGAGATATTTTTATTTGGCTGAATGATGTTTAATCCAGCTTTGCAAATGACCATTCACTCAGAATATTGCTGATGGCTTGTGCCAGTAGCAAAAAAAAAAAAACAAAAACGCTTATTTTACTGACCCAGTTGGAAAATAAATTTACTCAGTTTACACTTTTTGTTTTATTGATTTGAGCCATTATGCTTTGGCTCATGGTTTTTCTGTTAAGACATATTAAGGAGAGAAAGTAGGACAAGGAGTTGAGTTCTACCCAGCTCTTTTACTAAATGGCTATGTAATCTTGGGTTAGCTAACTAGATTTTCTGAGTTTGTTAACTATTTTGTAATATGGCATTAATCTCATTATTTCCTCACTTGGTCATATATTCATAATTCAATAAACAAACAAATAGGCTTTGAGTACTTCCTGCATGCCAGACACTGTACTAGATGCTGGTGACTCAATGGACAGCAAAAACAGCCACAGTCTGTATCCTTATGGAGCTTAAATATTAGTGAGAAGATAGGTATTTATCAAATACCTACAAAAATAAATGCAAAATTGAAACTTTGCTGACTACTACAAGGAGAGAGGCATGGTGCTTTGAAAGCACATCATAGGGAGATTTGACCTAATCAAGGAGGTGTTTGAAGGTCTCCCCAAGGAAGTGATGATTGAACTGAGATCTAACAAAAGGAGTAGGGAGGTCAGTGGGAGGATTAAAAAGAGGTTAACATATATGAGAAGTGGTACTATTTTCTTACTATCATTACTATTATTTAATAAATACAGAATTACTTAGCTTCTTCTATCTAGTCAGTGAAGTCACAACATGTCTTATGATAATACCAAATCTGGCATTATCTCATGATGATTCCTTGTCTGGAATAAATCTTTCCAAACTTGAGGGTGATATATCCACAAGAATTCTGACTCTCAAAGTAATTGCTGTCAAATTCATGAGAAGAATTTGTAAAAAATAACTCAGTGCAAATCATGGTCATGTTACATTTTCCTTAATCTTGTAGCTATTTCCCATTGTCTAGCTATATTAAATAATAACTTACATATCTGTGGTATTTCTCGTGTTAAACCTGAATCATGGAATTCTTTCTGCATCTTATGTCAGGTATGGGAAAGAGAGCTAATTCTCTTCAGCTTAGTCCTACCCAGCTTAAAGCCCTTGTAATAATGTACTTTACCTTTGAAGGCTTCTGACCAGTAAACTGCATACTTCAAAAAGGGGCCATCTAAGCCCAATAGGCACCATTCAGCAATAAACCAGCTGATTCCCTAATATCAGGCAATTATGTAAGGACTGACCAAACATAATAAAACACTGTTTCTGCCTCAGGGGAGGGCTTAAAGGTATATTCACCTATTCCTACTCCTTTCCTATAACATTGCTGCTTTCCCATCTGAATGAGGCCAAGTCAGCATGATTGGTTAAGCTCTTCTTACGGAGGACAAACTGAACCCAGATGTGAATTAGAGAAGGTGGGCCAATTTTGCTTTTGGTCTTGGCAGGGCCAACAGGCCAATTTTCAAAGCTTTACAGCACCTGGCAATTTTGGGCCAGTCTGTAAAAGTCAAGCTGACAAATACTCATTAGTAATTCTTTAATTATTTGCCATCATTTTCCAAATGAACAAAAAGCTTAAATTATTTCATTGTTTTCTTCCTTTTGTAAAGTACTTGTGGTATGTATGTTTGTACTGCATAGATACTAAATAGCTAGATTTCAGATCATTCTAAGGTGGCTTAACTGAGTGAGCACTCTATAAAATAGAGAAGATTTTTTGTAAAGTACTTGTGGTATGTATGTTTGTACTGCATAGATACTAAATATCTAGATTTCAGATCATTCTAAGGTGGCTTAACTGAGTGAGCACTCTATAAAATAGAGAAGATACTGAGACTTTTAATTGGTGAGCAGTTTTGAAGCAGAAATAACTTAATAGATCTTTTGATCTGTCTAATTTCAAAATGTGTGAATAAAAATGCCCCTGAAGAGAAACAAAGTGGCATGAGTCAAATGCTTGACATGGTAACATAACTGGAATGAGGTAGAAGTTGGTGAGCAGTTTTGAAGCAGAAATAACTTAATAGATCTTTTGATCTGTCTAATTTCAAAATGTGTGAATAAAAATGCCCCTGTAGAGAAACAAAGTGGCATGAGTCAAATGCTTGACATGGTAACATAACTGGAATGAGGTAGANAGAGAAACAAAGTGGCATGAGTCAAATGCTTGACATGGTAACATAACTGGAATGAGGTAGAATCCTTACCTCAGATCTAGTGGCTTAAATTTAGGAGTTACTTGGGTCTAACTGGTGGGTTCATGATGCTGAAATGTTTAGAAAAGATGGAGACATAGGTGAAAGTCTACTTGTGTTGAGTAGAAGGGGACTTTAGATCAATAAACAGCACTTAGTTGAAACCGCTAATGAGCTACACAACATGTCTCAGAAATCACGAGTTTATTTTGGTTTTGTGAGAAGTTGGAATAACTTGTGGCTGAGGCTGTCAACATGTTAGACCGCAGTCTTGTGGCAGCCTCTGGGTTTTCCAGCACTTGAGAAGTGTAAAGTTCCAAGAGAAAGGCAGAAGCCCTGACATCTGAAGCATGTGGTTCATCAGCTTCATGATGGAAAACAACTTGAGATGTGTTGTCTTAAAGCTCCAAGGACATAACTTTATGAAAACCAATTTCTAGTTATTCTTCCACACTTCCATATTTTAAAGAAAAAATATCCTCCTGTAAAGCTGGTACTCTGAATAATGTGGAGTACAAAATGTCACCCTGATTCCTTCTTTATTTTTTTACCTCTTTCATGAATTAATGAACATACTTGAGAAAATTTTTTTGTGGGTGTAGGAATTGAGGGGTGAGAGAAGAGGAAATAAAATGGAAAAAGAAAATTTATTTTTATTCTCTGTCTGGCTACCTCTTTCATGAATTAATGAACATACTTGAGAAAAAATTTTTGTGGGTGTAGGAATAGAGGGGTGAGAGAAGAGGAAATAAAATGGAAAAAGAAAATTTATTTTTATTCTCTGTCTGGCATTTAGTGAAAACTAGAGTAGTCCTGGGGGGTTCTTTTATTTTTTTGACTCTAAGGTTTCTCTTCAAATCGCCATAATCCTTAGCTCTATACTGGGAACAATATGAGTGCCCTCTGGTGGACAAAATGTCATTTAAAATTTTTGTGTATATTGACTGAACATGGGTAAGTATGGAGAAAATAAGTCTTATGTTTCAAATATCCTCATGGAACTTCTGAAATCCCTGGAAAATTAGTTCCTGATGTTCTAAGGTGGTGACAGCAGAAAATAGTTCCATAAAATAAGGGGATAAAAGGCAAGCTGTGGTGGCATTCCTGGTGCTCTTTGCCACCAAAATACTGTCTTGGAACTATACATAATTTGGAACCTGAACAGGCAACTAAATATCTAAAGAGAAGGCCAATAACCCTACTTCTTGGCCATCTATGCAAAGATCAGTAATGGTCTTGTAAAGAATGAGATACTAATGAAACGACTTGGGCACAGGCAAGCCTCTAAAGACCTGTGATTGCTGGCATTTTGTGCTTAAAATTCTTGAAAAAAAGAAAATAGAAAAGAAAACCACAGGGGTTGTGTAAATAATGCAAAGGATTTAAGCCAGTGCAGGCCTTTGCTGACAGGTCTCATAAAGCATGTTTTCTCATTATTTTTTCAGACAAGCTTTACCTTCTCTGTTGAAGGATGACACATTAAAGGCTGAAAGCAGACTACCTGGTTTTATTGTGAATATCTCTCAATTTTTGACTTACCAGAAGGATAGCAATCTGATTTAAAGTTTACCAAGTTGACAGAGCTCTAGGGTTATGGGCAGTGGTGTGCTGATGTTTAACAATTAGTTCCAGAAAAGAAAACCCTGCTTTGTAACATTTGCCAATTTCCATGGTGTAAATAATCTCATCATGGTTGATTTCAAGCTACTAACATAGTATCATGATCATGTAATTTGGAAGAGATACACTCAATTGACTTTTACAAACCAAAAAAAGGCAGCTACAGCATGCCACTACATAAAGGATTTATACATTTTTTTCTGTAACTTTAGCAGTTAGGACCATGAAGTTGTTTTATTTTTGTAATAGGAAAAACAAAACTCAAATAAAAGTTATCTGAAAAGATGACCCCAATTGAAGAAATTATTTACAACAAGAAGTATGATCTGTGTGACACATATCACACAATGTTTAATTCTCTCTATAATGTTTCCAAACTCATTATGTTGCTGGTATCTTGTAAAAGCTCTAATTACCCCTTGATAGGGGAGAAATATGAAGATCAAGGGGGTTTCAGCAATTTATCAAATTCATCTTAGAATTCTAGTTTTCTAGCTGGTAATTCATTATTTCCCTGTTTTATGTAGATAGTAAATGGCAAATTCACAATTAAAATTGCTGATTACTGATTACTAAGTGCATTTACATTTTTCATTCAACTGTGATGTTCTCTCTGCTTTGAACAGAAGGAATTATCTGAAGCTCCCTCTTCCAGAAACTTCTGACTTCACAAAGCAATTTATGACTATATAATGATATGATATCCCTGCTAGACTTCAAAATTATTACAAAAACTATCACCCATTCAACCTCTCATGGACCTGGAAAATAAGAATAGGGCCTAATTAGATTTTTTACCCCGTTTTTCCTTTTGTCTCATTCTTTTGTTAGTTTAACCAATGTTGATAAAGGCTGTGATAACTCTCACTTCTGTCAATGATCCTCATGCCCTTGGGCTTAAGGAACTCAAGTGCATCGTTTGAATATCTCCAAGACCACCCGAAACCACTGAGCCATGTGAAACTCAGCAGCTTAGAACAGTGGAAAAAGAAGACTTGTAAATCAGGAATGTCTTCATTTGAATACTGCTTCAGATGCTTGCTGTGTATGACTTTCAGCAAGTCACTGAATCTCTCTGATCCTGTTTCATTTTCTGAAAATATTAATACCTACCTCACAGGAAAGTTAAAAACACTAAGTGAGAGGATATTGGTTAAATGCTTATCAAAATACTTGATAAAGGGCCGGCCCGGTGGCGCACTGCTACAGTGTGCCGCTTGGGAGCACGGCGGCGCTCCCCCCGAGGGTTCAGATCCCACATACAGACCGGCCGCTCACTGGCTGAGAGAGGTGCGGGCGCAACACCAAGGGTTGCGATCCCGTTGCTGGTCCCGGTCCAGTACGGGCGCAACACTGAGGGTTGCGATCCATTGCCGGTCATGAAAAAAAGACAAAAAGAAAAAAAAAAAATACTTGATATATTGTAAACACTTGAAAAATGGTAGTAGCAGCAATAATAATAATATTCAATTAACTTCAAATTTAATAATAATAGTTTTAAAATGCTTAGCTTAATATCTGATATTGCATAGTAGGTTTAAATTAAGTTTAGTTTCTAGGCAAGCAGTCAATCAGATAGCTAATACCAAAAGACACAGAGAATGATGCACATCTCCTTAAACCCCCAGAACAAATTTATACTCCAAGCAATCTAACTGCTTTTATATTTTTTTCTAAGTATACTAATATTCATTTACTCATTTGCAAGGCTATTTTATCTCCCATTTACAGATGAAGAAAATTCCACATTAAGTAAATGCAGCACTGCCTCCATGGAGGAGATGAGGCTTTTTTTTTTTTTTTTTAAAGTTATCTCCTTTTATTTTTATTTATTTATTTATTTATTTTTTTTTAAAGGATGACCGGTAAGGGGATCTCAACCCTTGGCTTGGTGTTGTCAGCACCACGCTCAGCCAGTGAGCAAACCGGCCATCCCTATATGGGATCCGAACCCGCGGCCTTGGTGTTATCAGCACCGCACTCTACCGAGTGAGCCACGGGCTGGCCCTTTTTTTTAAAATTAATTTTCTGCTCTTGTAGCCCACGACAAATATATTGTTGGATCTATCTATATCCAACTATCATCATCTGTCTAGTATTTCCATACATTTATTGAATAAAGCCATATCTATGCTGGCTGTACTCTCAGGGACTTATATTGTTGAATAACTGGTTAACTGAGACTAACTGATTAAAACCTTTGACTCACGTGGATTACATTTTGCTCTCTACATTGATGAGATCAGCAACCAATCTTGGTCAAGGAACTTTTAAAAAAACAAATACCATGAAAGCAAAACAAGGGAACATTTCTATTCTATATTCACATAAGAGATTATGGTTTTTCCTGAATTTGGAAATTTTGGCAGAATTCAGGTCATTTTGGTGCCTTTTAAAAAATAATATGAATTTCTTCTAATTATGAAAAACATCAATTTTATTACAGAGAGCTTGAAGACTTCGGAGTAGCATAAACAAACTAGTACAAATCACTCATAGTGTAGAGAAAAAAAATTATTCACATATTTTTAATTCATCTGTGTGTGTGTGTGTGTGATGAGTACATGTGTGTGTCTGGGGGTATACACATGTTTAAAAAATAAAATTGTATTTACTGCTTCATAAATGCTTTTGTTTTAACCTAATAATACATGATCATCATTTCTTCATGCCATTCAATATTCCCCTGTGACCTCATTCTTAGTGACGGTATGCCAGCGTATGGTGAGGAGAGACCAGAATTTATTTGACCAGTTGGTTTGTGTTGGACATTTAGAGTGTTTCTAATTTTTGCTATTTAAAAATGCTGAGATTTAGATTCTTGTTCTTGATTATGAGCTGATGCTTGGTTTTAAATTGATGAATGAGAGGTGGGAGTATTCAGGGCTACCCCAATCTCCTGATGTTCTCTCAGGCACAAGATTTAGATCTTCCAACTATGCTATCGTTGAATTTGGTGAGCTTAAAAGGTTGCTTGGCATTCCTTTCCTAAAAAAGTCAATAGCAAAAAGGGAAAAGAAAAAGTGTTGCTTTGAGAGCTGGCTCGTTTGTTGTAACCAGGGAATATATTACAAAAAGAAACAAGAAACACCATAGAAGAGGGTTTGCTTTATTCCTTGATGATGGTTTTCCTATCATCATCCTTGGAGAAATCCATTTCTTTTCCCATCTCAGTGGCGGGATTTCCTACAGGAGATGTAACTGTTTACACAAATGAGCAGGATGTAGTCAAGGCAGCCATAGCAGGTGCCACTAGCACAAAGCGGGTGGTAAAAGCATATGTGATTTCAGTGTTAGAAAGAGCCATGGCAATGAATCAGAAATCTGTAACGAATCCAGATTTCAAGTTTCAAGAGCCAAATGTGCAATGTGGCAACCCTAGAGGCAGGGCTTAAACCCCGACATAGTCATTCACGGATTATCAAGTCTTTAGGGATTGGTGGTCAGAACCAAGCATATACTAATATGATATGCCTATAGTTAATTATTTTTACTTAGCAAACTTCTCAGATATATTTTTTGATAATTTCATGCTTTTATCATTTAAAGTGCCATAGTAAGAACTCAATAAATAGTATTTTTTTAAATTATTTCATTAAAATTATAGACCTTATAGCCATAGAAATATTTAAAATATATGAAACTATACATTATATGTATGTGTAAATGTATGTAACTGGATACATACACAGGTACACACACAATTTAACTCTGATTTTCCCAGTGGTCAAATAAACAAGAGAAGCAACCTACTATATTGTGTGAGTTTAATGAAGAGAGAGATAAATCACACAGTAATTTTAACAGAAAAAGTTTAATATAAAAAAGAATTAACTGTACCTGGAGGTTGAAATAATGAGGCATTGGGTAGTAAGAAATAAAGAAAACTCTGAAGAATATAGGAATAGCACATATAAGGAGCAGCTACTGTCTTAGGGTTGAGATAGAATATTCAAGGAAGAGACCTCCTTCTTCTCCCCAGGGCTGAGATTCAGACCTTGTTGGAGAGGGCATGGCTGTGCCTCTCTGGATGGCAGAGAAGCCACTGTGCTGCTGCAATATGCCATTTGGAAGTTGCCAGAAATCTGTCATCTAGGGTGTCCAGAAAAGCTGTATATGGGAGCATGTCTCAACAGAGTTAGCTTGAATGGGATGTGGGGGCAGGGCGGGGGGTGGAGGGATGCTGGCCAGTGGATCCTAGCTGCCAGGCACTAGAGAAACTATACATGCTTCAAGGGTCTGGTGCTGAGGAAATCACCTGTTCTGCAGGAACTGGGCACTGAGTTACTAAGGAGGGCGTGGGCCCTGCAGGAGCCTACTGAGAGAACAAGCAGGAACCAGAAGGCAAAACCCTTCCTCCTGCAATGCCCCTCCAATGCCCTTGATTGACAAAGCTTAACAATTGCCAGCTAGTAACACATTTAAAGGGCCCAGATACATTTTTACAGGACAGGCAATGAAGGGTGAATTTAGAGCTGAGAGGCAATAAATGGATACATAGAACAATCAGTTACCATATACACATGGTCCACACAATAGAAGAATTCCAGGTACAAAATTCTGAGGCATTCCTCTAAAATGTTTTTATAAAAACTCCTTAAGATAGGCATTCAATGATGTAATAATATGATGTAAATGACATTGTTCTCAAAGAAACACATGTAAAAAAATGATTGTGATACATACAGACACACACACAGAGTTGTCCCTTGTTATCCATGGAGGGTTGCTTTCAGGAACCCCGTGGATACCAAAATGTCTGAATGCTTATATAAAATGGCATAGTATTTGCATATAACCTACACACATCCTTCTACGTACTTTAAATCATACCTAGATTACTTATAATACCTAATACAATGCAAATGCCATGTAAATAGTAATTTTACTTTAGTATTTTTTAATATTTTTATTGTTATTGTTATATTTTTCCCCTGATATTTTTGATCCACAGTTAGTTGAACTGATGGATGCAAAACCCACAGATACAGATGGCTGACTGTGAGTGCGTATATATGTGTGTGTGTGTGTGTGTGTGTGTGTGTGTGTGTATGTATATTTCTTATGGTAGATTTATGAATATATTCATACCAATTTATCCACAGTGAAATTATTCAACTCGTTTTATTCACATACTGTTTCAACTGAAGAATCTTAATCAGTTATTGTTTGAAGTAGGAATATCTAAATCTGGTTGAATTTTACCAGTCATGTGATCAATAGGCCAGGTGTCTGTGTCAACAAGGATTGTGGCTTTCACAATTATTTGTAATTTCAGTAGCAAAGAACAGAGCAACTTGAAGGAGCAGAGACCAAGAGTAGTTAGGACAAAACCATTTTTAAAAGTACAGCCATTATGAACAAAAACTTTTAGAAAAAGCTTACGTGTCCCTCAGCTCTGAGCAGTACAAGTCTACCAGTATTAAAAAGGACATCACATAATGAGTGACAGGAGTTTTGCTATTGTACTTTATTGCAAAGCCAGCAAATGAACACATAGTAAATACTTCAGCATGCTCAACTCTGCTGTTACAGCTCAAAAGTGCCACAGACAATGCATAAACAAGCGGGCCTGCCTGTGTCCCAGTAAAACTTTAATTAGTCCTTGCTGATTCTCTGGAGTTCCCTGTATATTTTAGGTGTTAAATCTCTGTTAAATTGTGATATTGCAAATATCTTCTCTCAGTCTGCTGTCCATCTGTTAACTTTGACAATGACGTTCATTAAACAGATATCTTGAATTTTTATGTAAATTCATCAGTTTCTCTGCTTATGGCCTATAATTTTGGAGTCTTTTAAAAGAAAATTTTACCAATCCCCAAAGTAGTGAAAATAATCTCCCACCTCAATTTTTACCATTTTATAATTTCACCTTTCCCATTTAGCTTTTTAATCCACTTGGAATTTATTTTTTATGTATAATGTGAAGTGGGAAATATAAATTATTTTTTCTTGACACCGTTTTCTAAATAATTCATGCATCATCCACTAATATTTGATGCCATCTCTACCATATGTTAAGTTCTTACATAAATGGATCTATTTCTAGGTTTTCTATCATGTTCCATTGGTCTATTTGTTGACTCTATGCCAAGACCACATTATTGATTATTTAATGGATGTTTATTCATCATTAAACATTTTTAGGATGAATTTGTTGAATTCCTTAGTGTTGTTTAGATTGGAACTACGTTAAATTTATATAGTGATTTGATGAAGAGTTAACATGTTTACAATGCTGTCACCTGCTCCGTGAATGAAGCATATTTCTCTTTTTACTTAAGTTTTTTAAGAGGTGAGGGAGCTCGTTTAAAAAATGCTTTAAATTTTTCTCCACAAATATCTCGAGCACTTTTATCAATTCTTAGACATGTTTGTTTTTTATTTCCATGCTACTTGCCGGTTATTACTGGTGAAGATGGATATTACTGATTTGGGGAATTGATCTTGTCTCTGCCTTCTTCAGTCAAATCTTATTACTTCTAAGGTTTGCCTCTTGATTTTCTTGTTGTTTCTCTCCACTCTCCACCCCAGTGGAAATTTGTTATGTCTTTAAAAAATGGTAACAACTTTGCATCCTCCTTTCTACCTCCCCTCCATCTTATTGAGTTGGCCAGGACCTCTAGTACTATTCTAAACTAGTGAAATGATACCACATGCCTGTTCTTCCCAAACTTACAGGATATACATTTAAAATTTCATCATTAAGTATGATTTTGCCCTAAGTTTTTGGCAGGCTATCGTCATTATGTTTTAATCGACTTAACAATTTCTTCTATTTCTTGTTTCTAAAAATTCTTTTTAAAATCAAAACAGAATATATTAATTTTATGAAGCACTTTTTCTGTATCTATTAAAGTGACCATATGAATTGTCTTTTTTAGTGCTAATGTAGTAAATTACATTGTTTGATTGGTATTGAGCTATTCTGAAATAAACCTTGTCATTATTTCTAAAAAGTATGCTACTGATGTACTCACTCATAAGTGGGAGCTAAGAGAGAAAGAAGGAAGGAAAGAAAGACTTTGCAAGTCTGTGTTGGACTTGCAGAGGGAGAGAGCATACCTAGGGATACAAAGTGGAGTGTGGGAAAGGGGGATGGGGAGGAAGGTCGGGGATAATTGGGTGGGGGACACGGGGTGTAATCACAATTTGTGGTAATGGGAATGCTGCCAGTATGGATATGGCCATCACATCTTGGGCAAAAGTGGTGACAATCAGCTTTGTATCTCATGAATATTCGTAACCAATAAAAAATATTTTCATAAAAAATTAAAATAAAAAGTATGTGAGTTTCATTAGGAAACCTAGGATTTTATGCATCAATTTTATTAATACAATTGTCCCAAATTTTCTTTCTTTATTCTGACCTCATCTGGTTCTAATAAGGTTATAGTAGGCTTTTAAAATGAGTTGGCTAACTTGTTGCTTCTACATTTTCTGGAATAACTTGAATACATGGTGGTTATCTGTTTCTTTAAAGTTTGCTAAACTCACTCATACAGCTATCCAGGTCTGAAATGTTTTGGGTGGTGATGGGGAGGGGAGTTGATGGAAAGAAAACATTTTTTAAAAAAATTTCTTTAATAATTTTATGTATTCATGGGTTCTATTTCTTCTTATGCCTATTTTGAAATTTTGTGTCTTTTTAAAGAAATTAATAATTTCACCTAGATTTTTTAAATGTAATTCAGTAAGGTTGTTTAGTTGTTCATAATATTTTTCACAACAGTATAAATGTG
>NW_007730742.1:80012-82823 GCF_000696425.1 Galeopterus variegatus | reverse complement strand
TTTGAAATTTTGTGTCTTTTTAAAGAAATTAATAATTTCACCTAGATTTTTTAAATGTAATTCAGTAAGGTTGTTTAGTTGTTCATAATATTTTTCACAACAGTATAAATGTGTATTATTTTTGTAGTTATTTTCTCTTTTTAAATTGTTTGTTTCCATTCTTCAGAAGCTCTGCAGCGTCCTTCCCACTGCACTGGTTCCTGATTGGGAATATTTGCTCTGCTATGACATAATCTGACCTTTCTCAGCTGTGCTCTCTTACTGGAGGACACATTAGCTTGGAAGGTAGTCCTTTTTAGCAAAATGGTTCATGTCCAACTGCTTTCCATAGTGTTGACCTAGGAGACACTCATTCGTGTTGATCGTATAGGCTTATTCACGCACTGTAGCCCCTTTCAGTAACATGGACTGTCCCTTTTAATATTGTTTCCTTTCTGTCATATTTCTTGTTTCCTGACTAATCTATCTAGAGCTATGCATTATTTTCTGTGTATTGCTTTAGCTACATTTCATAGATTTTGGCACTTAGTACATTTAGTGCCATTCTGCTCAAATTGTTTTGAAGTTTCCCTCGTGATTTTTCCTTTACCAAAGAATAAGTTACTGGTATAGTCATGCACCGCATACCAACATTTCAGTCAACACGAATGGCATATACGACGGTGGTTGGAGCAAGAGAACTCTATAAAGTTCAGATGACAACAAATCGCCTAACGACACATTTCTCAGAACATATCCCGGATGTTAAGTGACACATGACTGTATTTATCTTTCATATAAAAATTTTATTTGTTATTAATTTTCAATTTTATTACATTTTGGTAATTCACGGAAACATAATCTGTGTGATGTTGGCTCTAGATATTGCGACCAGGTGATTGACTCAAGGATGTACATTTCTGGCACCATGGGAGGGCATGAGGAAAAAACAATCTCAGTCAAATAATATCTGTATGTGGTGCTGACTCTGTTGTCCATATCAGGAGGGCATAATTAGCCAGAAAGCTATAATTCACACTTTCTCCAAATGGAAGGATGGGGAATCGGAAGCTGACATTAGAAGCAAGGCTAGAGAATTTGAAAAGAAAGCTTCATTTCAGTGTCCTCTCACCTTGCTAGCCTTTCCATTTTGGGCATAAATATAGAGTATATTCTATGTTCAATGTGCTAAAATAGGTCTTTGGAGGATTCAGATGGAATCTATAATTGGGACTGTGGCAGAGACCGGCTAGATACTCGACAAACACATTTCCTCTTCTTTCTGGGCACACTGCTAGCTTACCTGTACTGAGGTGAGGCCATTTGATCATTTCGCTTGAATAGAAAGCAAGAAGGATGTGTCACTCCTAGGCCAAGGTGGTAGAGTGCGTGTAGCTGTCTCTGATCTTTGCTACCAGTCAGATTCAGAGGTTCCAGTGGAAGATCTCAAGAAGATGGCACAACCACCTAATGGAAGGAACAGCCTGGAACCCTGAAAGACTGGGAAAAGTAGAGCCCCCACTTCTGCTCCCCTTCCCCACTGAGTCACACTGAATTGTGAAATGAGCCACAAATAAATCTTCATTGTATTAAGCCACTGAGATTATGAGGTTGTTTAGCACAGCAGCTATCATTCACTCTGTCTAATATAAGGAGCTTATGAGCTGGTAGAAATAAGAAGACGAATACTGATAATTACAGTACAAATTGGAAAGTGACGTGTGCCATGTAAGAGATGAGGAGGAGCTTCTGTTCCTTTGAGAAAATCAAAGATTTTATTGGAAAGGTATTAACTGAGCCAGATTTTTTTTAAAAAATAGATAAGATGTAAGTAATTGAAGATGAAAGAGGCAGAGAGTGGGTAACTATTTCAGAGGCAGAATTAAAAGAAAAAAGGGGCATTGGGAAGTGTGANGAGAGTGGGTAACTATTTCAGAGGCAGAATTAAAAGAAAAAAGGGGCATTGGGAAGTGTGAATAGGTCACATATTACATATTAGTTTGGGTGGCAAGAAAGCTATGTGATGGGAGGAAGGTGAGAAGTAAGGTTGGAAACATAATTCCAAATTCCAGTTGAAAGAGCTAGGCCTTTTTTCTCTAGTGGTTTTTTGTTTGTTTGTTTGTTTGTTTGTTTTTTCTTTTTGGGGAATAGAGGAGTAAGACAAAATAGGAAGGATGTTTAAAATGACCAATTTAGATATGAGCTCAATTACATCCCATTGTTGTAATAAAACCCCCAATCATAGCAATGTGCAAAAAGGTGAAAGACACATGGAAAAAGTCATGTAAGATGAGATTGGAGTGGTGGTAGAAGCCATATCATGGCACCATATTCAGGAGGGTGGATTTTCTTCAAAGTTCCATGGGATATCATTGAAGAGTTTCATGAAGGAGAATATCATGATCTGATTTGTGTGTCCAAAAGACCATGACTAATGTGTGAAAAATGGAAGTATATTGGTAAGAGTGGAAATGGCACCATTTAGAAGGCAATGATTGAAGGTGGGTAGGTCCTCTCAAAGAATTTAGAATCCTAGTTTCAGTATATTCATTTGGGGAGAGTAATGCATTTGTAAAGGAAAATCAAGAAGATAGTCAAAAGAGAAATACATTTTTACACTTCCTCAAATTGAAAGTACAATGACAAGCAAATGAAGAATAAATACATAAATAAATAAAACAGATTGATAGCAGAAAAGAATCATGAGCTAAACAGTCTTCCCTGGACATGAATATAGATTGATAATATCTAAGAGGGGCAAACTCTGTGTACCTTGTCTAACCCACCCCACCCTGTTCCCCTTACTCTGGTATCTTTTTCTTTATAGCACTC
>NW_007730742.1:57996-79115 GCF_000696425.1 Galeopterus variegatus | reverse complement strand
AAATCCTACTGTAACATATGATCAATGAGGGCAGGGATCTCATCTTTTCATTTCTTGTTCTTAGAACCGTGCTTGGGAGAGACAAGGTAGTATTTGTTGAATGAATGAATGATTGAATGAATGAATGAATAACTGATTATTTGCACCAACATGTTTTTTTCTGGGCAAACTATGTCACTTGTTGGAAACCTTGAATACTCAGGAAAGCTAAAGAGTTACATATAGAGTTCTTTGTGATGGTGCTGAGGAAACAAGACATCCATATGTAGAAGAATGAAACTAGACCCATACCTCTCACCATTACCAAAATCAACTCAAAATGGATTGACTTAACTGTAAGACCTGAAACCATAAAACTCCTAGAAGAAAAATAGGGGAAACACTTCAGGATATAGGACTGGGCAAAGACATTATGAATAAGACCCTCAAAGCACAGACAACAAAATAAAAAGAAAACAAATGGGATTACATCAAACTAAAAAGCTTTTGCACAGCAAATGAAACAATCAACAGAGTGAAAAGACAACCTACAGAATGGGAGAAAATATTTGCAAACTATACATCTGACAAGGGTTTAATATCCAGAATGTACAAGGAACTCAAACAACTACACAGTAAAAAACCAAATAATCCAATTAAAAAATAGGCATAGGAATTGAATAGACATTTCTCAAAGGAACACATGCAAATGGTCAACAGGTACATGAAAAAATGCTCAACATCACTAATCATCAGGGAAATGCAAATTAAAACCACATTGAGATATCATCTCACACCAGTTAGACTGGCCATTATCAAAAAGACAGAGAATAACAAATGCTGGCGAGGGGGTGGAAAAATGGGAATTCTTCTGTGCTGTTGGTGGGACTGTAAACTAGTACAGCCATTATGGAAAACAGAATGGAGGTCTCTTAAACAACTACAGATAGAACTGCCATACTATCCAGCATATATACCCAAAGGAACGGAGATCACCATGTGAGAGGAAAGCCTGAACTTCCATGTTTATCACACCTCTATTTATAACAGCCAAGAAATGGAACCAACCTAACTGTCCATTGGATAACCAACCTGGATAAGGAAAGTGTGGTATATATACATAATGGAATATTACTCAGCCATAAAAAAGAATGAAATTCTGCCATTTGCAGCCACATGGAGGGACTTGGAGAAAATTATGTTAAGTGAAATAAGCCAGGCACACACAGAAAGAGAAATTCCACATGTCCTCATTCATAAGTAGGAGCTGAAAAAATAGAAAGAAAAGAAAGAGAAAGAAACAATCACAATAATACATTGAACTTTTTAGAAGAAGAGAACAGAACTGTGGTTACTAGAGGTGGGAAAGGGGGATGGGGAAGGGGCTAGGGAGAAATTGGTTAATGGATACAAAGAATGATTACATTTTGCGATGATGAATATGCTAATTATCCTGATTTGATCATTACATATTGTACAGAAATACCAATAGTTAACTCTGTACCCCACAAATATATGTAATCAATTATGTTTCAACTAAAAAAAAAACAAAGAGTTGTTATTAAGTAAAAGAACCCAAGCGTGGGATCACGGAAAGAGCATGAACTTTGGAATCACACAGGAGTGAATTCAAATCCTGGGTTCTTCTGTATCTAGTGTGTAAAATCCTGGGTACTTTAACTTATCTCTCTGAACTTTTTTCCTCATCTGTAAAATAACATAACTACCCCTACCATGATCTAATGTATATAAAGCATAATACCTGGCTAATATCTCTAAGCCTAACTTTTAAAAAAAAATCATCTTTAATTTGATGAATGAAACGTTTATGGTTTTTTAGAATTCTTATTTTTCTCTAGAATTCTCTTCTAGAACTCACATTTCATATCCTGAAAATTTGTCAGTGACTAATCTCTACCTTATTAAAGTAAACTACCTCAATCCCTACCCTATTAAAATAAATAGTTTCATCCTTTTTTCCCCTTTGCTTTTCTTGAATCTTGCTTCCTACCTACTATCCCACACTGAGCCAGTGAAGGCTTGTTTAACTGCACAGCGTTGCCTAGCAATGTCACGCTCCTCTCACGGTCTCACTCTGGGATACGGTAACTGGACTCCTGCTTCTAATTCTTCCATCTTCATATCTCTATATATCCAGTCTTTTAATAACCATTAGAAAGGACGTTCTGCTTTTATTAGCTGAAGGTCTTATAGAAGAGCTGCCATTGTTATTCATTCTAATAGGATTAGGCTGAACTGTTTCTCTTTCTTTTCTCTAAATCATGCAGGTTCTGTGTTTAAAAGGTCAATTACATTTATTTCAAACTGGTAAGACAAACAGTTCCTATGCATCCTGAAAATAAAGTGGCCCAATGAACAACCTCTTGAGAACCTTTAAAAAAATTTTCTTAAATACCTACCTGGCACTGAAATATTCCCCCCAACTGTAAGACTGTATTGAAAGTGATATTAATCAGACGCTGGTGTCTGAAGTGGAATCCATACCCCAGGAAGCTGACACCAGGAGTGGTGGGGATGAGGTGACCTGGCCCTGTTACTGTATCCTTCACCACTAAATGATCATTTTGGTCATGCCATGAGTTTGCAAGTATTAAACAGAAAAAGCAACAGCCCACTCACAGTATTACATCATGGAACATTGGAGGTGGGACAGATGTAATAGTATAATTGGAAAGAGAAGTAATTTCAAATAACTAATCTGTAGATGACAAGGTGATCTCAAAAAACCAATCAATGGTTAGCTTGTTTTTAGAAATCTTTAGTGCAAGAATATTTAAATGCAACAAAAGAATTTGAAGAGCCTCCTATTGTGTGGAAATAGAATTTGATCACTTACCAGTGGCTTTAGTTGTGCCCTCAGAAGCCTGATCCTTTGTATGTTTTGACATACAAAGTCAAAAATCAGAACCAGGCCTGCCTGAGGGACTCCATACATTTATTTACTAATTGATACTGCATGAGTTGCAAACTCAAATCCCTACTGGTATAGACAGGGAGCTGGGCCACACTGGAGAGGGTGCACCTGTTTCAAGGGTCAGCTACTACTTAGTTCTAGGTGTACACTGCCTTTGGGGATCCAGTGAAGCCAGATCTACTGATTGCTTTAAGAGAGGCTGGTTGTCTGAATTTTCCTGTGGAATGTCTTGATTTTTAAGCCAGACAAAACAAGACAGAAAAATATGTCTCTGGGAGAGAGGCCACAAGGGGTCCAACATTCTGGTTGGGCCCAATATAATCACAAATATCCTTATAAGAGGAAAACAAATTTGGCAGAGTCAGAAAGAGATTTGAAGATGCTTTGCTGCTGGCCTTGAACATGAGAGAATAGGCCATTAGCCAAGAAATGTAGGCACCCTCTAGAAACTGGAAAAGGCAAGAAAACTGGTGGTTTCCTAGAGCCTCCGGAAGGGACACAGCCCTATTGACAACTTAAGTTTAGCCCAGTGAATTGCATTTTAGACTTCTGGCCTATAGAACTGTAAGGTAGTATATTCGTGTTGTTTTAAAACACTGTTTGTGGTAATTTGTTACAGTAGCAATAGGAAACTAGTACGGTGGGTAAAAATGTTTTTGCTTTATGAAACAGAAAGCACTGGCAACTTAAAAAATCCCATTTCACACAAAAACTATATTTCTGATGTCCTAAAAACAAACAAACCGGGAGCTCTGTGAAAACTGGTCATGTGTTTGTCCTGGAAAGAGTCCATAGGAGCTGTGTTGTGCTGCCTCGTTGGATGAACCAGGACCCCATAGTTTCCACCTCTCCCTACTGACATAGTTGTTGTAACTGTTATCTCTCTCCATTTTTATATCCCATATATCCCTTTAGGCATTAGAATTTAAGCTCATTGCCTCAGCCATTTTAGATCATCCTCTCTGACAAGCAACAAGATTGGCTCCAGAGCCTGAGGTTCAGCTGAATTTTCAGATTGATGTTGGGTGAACCCAGCCCAGATGTCTGTGGTGAAGGAATGAAGGAGCCAGGACTCTCGTTCCCATTCTACAGACAATGTGCTGACCATTACCTGTAGAATGATAGGCAATGGAGAGGTTGCTTGGCTTCTTTAAAAAAAATACCAGTCTGGGTAGGCCCCTGTGACTACCACCTCCTTTTCAGGTTGGCCTTGTCAGTAACTCATCAAACCTAGAGCTGATATGACAGAGCAAGGTTGGCTGGCCCGTGGAAGACTCCTGCCCAGCCCAGTCTTGGTGGAGTTCTGCCCACATTTTTCCACTAAGGGAGGCAGCAGAGCCAACCCTGGATATCAGCAGCCCTGACAGCAGGTGTATGAAGACCGTGTGGTGCACAAGTGAAATGAGAGGTGGCTGACAGCGGGTCAGAATTGCCCTTGTTGTGGATGGTGGAGTATGTCACATTACCAGAGGGCCTCGTTTACTCTATGTGAGTAACTCAGTATAGAACTAACAGCCCGAAATAGCTTTATTTTCTTATTATCCAGCGTGGTAATATGTTCGGAGCATTTGCTCTGCTCTGTCTAACATAATGGTGTCATGGTGAGTTTCCCAGGATTTTATTGGCACTGATACAAAATAGCTGTTTTCTTTTCTCTCCAACGCTATA
Source organism: Galeopterus variegatus (assembly GCF_000696425.1). Taxonomy (NCBI): domain Eukaryota; kingdom Metazoa; phylum Chordata; class Mammalia; order Dermoptera; family Cynocephalidae; genus Galeopterus; species Galeopterus variegatus. The sequence continues at coordinate 74,533 of NW_007730742.1, read as the reverse complement.
ATTTTCCATGTTCTGATCCTGCAATCATAGCACCATTTGGGTTAACTCAATTGCTTTGTCGCTTTGGTAAAGACAGCCCACACATAATGGCAATTTAAAAAATCATACAATTTTAATAATTGAGTGACTAAGACCCAAAGTGTCTGATACAGGAAGCTCATAATATTTTGTAATATGATTTTGAAAAGATAATAGAAGGTAGAGAAATGAGTATGACAAGGAAATGACAACACTTTCTTAAAGTGCTGCTATTAAGTGGGTATGACAAGCCCAACTGGTACTTACGATATTCAGCAAAGAACAGGACTCTTCTGAGCTGTTGTCAGGGCAGCTTGTGTGCAGGGAGGGTAATGTGGTGGTAGGTTTGTTTTCTTTTCTTTTTCCTGTTGTCTTTGTTCCTAAGGATTATTTTACCACTCTGTCACCCCTCCTTGCTCCTGAAAGGCCTGGTACAGTTAAGGGGCAGTAGACTGTGTTGCTATTTTAAGCCTTCTCTTTAATTTCTCCTGCTTGGAGCAGTGATTTTCAATATTTTGTTTGTTTGTTTTGTTTCTTTTGTTGTTGTTGTTGTTTTCTCCAAAGCACTAGAATTGTTTCTTTAAGATAAATACTTCATGAAAGTCTAATATATAATACATATAAAAGCAGCCCACTCTGATTAAAAAGTTGAAGAGATACAATGGATCCTTAAAATCCAGGCTTTCCCTTTTTCTCCCCATCCAGGCACACAAGGAAAAAGGTTTGAAATCTGTTGGCGTGAAGCCTGCTGAGAAACCTTGAAGATGCTTTGGAAAGATATTTGCAAGGGTTTCTTCAAGTCAAGGTTATAGGATTTCTAATTAATTGGACTTAAAAAAATTCTGTGATTTGAACACTGGTCTATGGGTAAGGCTCAGAACGTCTCCTTCAGATTAAAAGGGCATTTTATTTATTTATTTATTTATTTATTTGTTTTTGACAAAGGTTTTGCTTGTTCGGTAAGCTAGAGGGAAGTCTTAGAATTGGAAAAGCTTCCCCCAATAATCTGTAACAATCATAATTTATTTATTTGTTTTTGACAAAGGTTTTGCTTGTTTGGTAAGCTAGAGGGAAGTCTTAGAATTGGAAAAGCTTCCCCCAATAATCTGTAACAATCATAATTTATCTAAAAAGTTTCCTTGAGATTGAAGAAGTGGTTGTGAAAATTTCAGTATCCTAGGCACTTGGTTTTCTCCCTAATACTGCTTTCTTTTCCCTAGAGGCTTATATGAAATGGTTTCTACTTTTGCTTGATCATTCAGAGATTCTGGAAGGTTGATTTTTAGCTATACTTCCTCAAAGCAGCATGCACTTTGGGTTTTTCTCTAAGTAACCAAAAAAGGTAAAAATGGCACCAACTTACATAGCCTCAAGTCTCAGTTCTGTGGCTTTCAGATGAGGCCATGGAAGCTCCAAGAGGCCAACTGATTTTCTAATGACATGTCATTTTATTATTATTATTATTATTATTATTATTATTATTATTATTATTATATTATTATTATTTTGCTGTCTAATGTGTCAAAATGAAAGTATACCTAAGCTACTGAAGGACATTTGAAAAGCTAGAGGTCAGATAATCTTGATTTTGATAAAGGAGTCATTAACATACTAAGATGAGATGAAGTTCATTCCAGATCATCAGTCACCAGGTAGATAATACGGATTTATCTGATGTCAAAACCAACCTTTAGTTTGCCTATTAGTTCTGCTGTATTCACAGGATACTTTGGCATTGTATAGATAGCTTAGATGAAGCCTCCTTGGAATGAGAGCTCACTGTAAAATTAGAGAAAACAGCCCATGTTTTATTCCTGATTTCAGGATCAAACTCAGAAAGTAACCTTAAGGCAATTTCAACCCTTCAGGAGTTCAGTTGCTCTCCAAGGGAAAATCATTTCAGTTGTGTAGGTTGCTTTAGAGAAAAAAGAGTATTAATAGAAGAACTGCCTTTCTTACTTCAATGCTGTGGACAGTGAGTGGCCAATTTACTCAGACCTGAGGGCTGTGAGCTTAGACAGGTGGCTTTCAATGCCCAGTCCAGCTCAAAGTTGTTAGAGTAGATCAGAGACTAGATGGTAGTGTTTGGTGTCATCGTTTAAATTGTATAGGTACTATTGCCAGACATTTAGGCACACAGTAGGGGAGGAGAAAAGTCCTATTCTTCTGCAAGCATAAGTTAGTCTCTCTTTTCTCTTCCCTTTTCATTCAACTGCCTCTCTCTTGAACAAACTGTGTCAGATCAGCCTACAAATATTACCAAACCATTGTCCTTTTCTGAGCCTCTTAAATAATACCCCACATTGGCCTGAAAGTTCACTCTCTGTATGCATGTAACTGGTTATTTTCTATAGTGATTAGAATCAAGTTATATTCTCTATTTAGAATATCCTTCTCCATTTCTGCTTGTCTAAACCTTGCAGTAATAGCATTCTAATGACTGCTATCTCTCCCCATAAAAAAATTGTATCTCTGTACTCCACTGACAGCAGACATGACCTGTAAGTTGTTTCTGAGAAGCAGCTTTAAGAGTTATTGCATAGTCATTACTCTTTTTCCTCTGCCATCAGATAGATGTGTTCCAGATAGGACATATTCTGTTGACCTAATTGCAGAATAAAAAGATGTGCAGTTGTACCACAATGGCCATGCAATACAAGAAGGAAAAAAGCATGTTGTTGAGATTTGGGGATTGCTTGTTACCACAGTATATCCTAGCATAACCTAACTAATGTACTTGTTCATATTCCAAAGCCTAATTCAATGTCATCTTTTCCATGTAACCTCTTATTTCTGTAATAGGACATCCCCGTATTTGAATCCTAAATTTGTCACTTTATAAATAATATGACATTGAAAAAGTTGCTTTCTAAGCTTTAGTTACTTTACCTGTAAAAAGAGGACAGTAGTAATACTTCAGAGATTGTCACAAGATTTAACATAATTCATGGAAAACTCTTAGCACTCAGGAAACTATTAGTACTTAAATTGGTAAGTTTTCCATTTCTCATTCATAGTAACTGGCATACTGCCTTGTATTTAGGAAATTTTCAATAATTGTTAAATGAATGAATTCCTGTTGATAACCATCCTTTTTTTGCTTTCTTAAGAGTTGAGACTGATGGCCATCATTAATATACTGGAAGGTCCACCCTGGACTTTTTCACGGACCAGACAGCTTTAGAAGAGAAAAGCATAGTTTTCATTTGCAAGTCATCTTAATTCCTTGAGGAGCCAGAGAAGAAATCAGAAACGGATTTCCTAGTCTTCCATCTGGTACAGAATAGTTAAGATTCTCTTTCAGGCTAAATAAGGTATAAACCCATATATTTTGCTCAGGTGTCTTCAGTCACTCTTTGCCAGGAAGCCCTATATGAATGAGCTAAGTAATGGTGACAGATTATATTCTTCTTCTTATTGAAGAGAAAGGATGATTGTAAAATAATAAGATGTAATAATGGATTTTATTACTCCCTAACTCCTTTTATAAAATATTCTCATTTCGTATAAGGAACACTCATGCTGCTTTTTATACTTACCCCTTAGGTTAATTTTCTTTTCCTACTCAGAATTAATCCTGTTCTTTTATGGCTCCCCAAAGCCTTCTTTTTCTAATAGTTGCTCACCCATCTGTGCATTTGTATGCCATTTTGTAATTCTGGTTTCTAAGTACAGAAAAACTTTTATCTCTGATGATACCAACTGTAGGACTGATAACATAAATCACCTTATTAGTGATTATCTCCTAAGCACTGTCACTGTGGATGACACAGTTCAGGAGATAAAAAGAAAGTGTAATTCTGGTTTCTAAGTACAGAAAAACTTTTATCTCTGATGATACCAACTGTAGGACTGATAACATAAATCAGCTTCTTAGTGATTATCTCCTAAGCACTGTCACTGTGGATGACACAGTTCAGGAGATAAAAAGAAAGTATAAAAGAGATTTATAATTAAGAATTTAGTCACCTAAGTCTAGATCAGCATTGTTTTCCCCAACTAGATACTAATTCCTTTGAGACTTCCTCTGTATGCCTCAGAGAACTGAGCTAGAAAAATGGAAATCACTTCATCAATTATTTGTTGATTTACTGATTATGATTTTCCTCAAGTGACAAGTGTTGTTCCTGCAAAGTATTGTGTGCAAAGCCAAGTGCTAAGTTTTGTGGCATAGAGCAGTAGAAACTAACTAGGTGATCTGAATATATACGCTATGGTGACAGGTACATACTTTTAAAATAAATTTATGTTAAAAGAATTTATGTTTATGTTTATGTTTATATTTAAAGAATTTAGCAGTGACAAGAAATATTTAAAGAATTTAGCAGTGACAAGAAATCAAGACCAGTTGCTCTATAACTTGATAAAGGCAGCACAGATATAGATATAAGCTAGAAGAAGTACCAAAGAGTGAGAGATTGCCTTGAATAGATCACAGAGGCTCTGCATAGGAGTTCTCTTTAAATTGGGTCTGCAGGGACTAGTCATGATATGGCAAAAGAACAATGTGGAAAGATAAGAGCCCCGATATCAGAAGGTATGAGGGATAAAACAGTAATATGTATTTGGAAACCTAGATCACTTAGCACTGTTAAGTGTGAGAGAATTGGGTTGGAAAAGAACTGAAGAGAGCCCCTGTTTATGGAATAAAAAGTATTTTATAATTTTCAAGGTGGAAATTTTGATTGACTAGAAGATATAAATAAATGAAGAGAGTGGGATGTTCCAGAAAGGAGGAATAGAGGGGGTAATCGGACTGTAGGCTGAAGGTGAAAAATAAGTGTAGGATTGATTTTGGGGTTTGACTGAGTCCTCTGAGACCAACCATAAGCTCACTTGTTCTAGTCTGGACTCAATGATAAATGCATGAAGATCTGAACGCTCCTTGATGACAGGCCCGATAATTTATCCCATTTATTTCAGGGACTAAGGCATGCTTAGGCTCATGCTCAATGAATGCTTGGCAAAGGAACACATTTGATCAATCTTTTAATTTTTTCTGCTTTATTTATTCAATGTTGCCTGTCAAACACCCTTGTCAATCTTGTCCCTGCATGCTTTGATTCACACTGATAATAATTAACATTCATGCAGTGTCGGTTATGGGCCAGATTCTGTTCTAAGTGCTGTGTATGTGTTACCTTATAACAAACATATAAGGAAGATGTTGTCATATATGGGTTTCCTCCTAACAACCCTATGAGGGAGGTAGTAGAGGTAAAAAATCTGAGGCACAAAAGGCAACTTTCCCAACTGGGGGGAGTAGAATTGAACCCAGGCAACCATGGTCCAAAGTCTGAGCATTCAACTATCGTGCTGTACTAGTTCTGAAAAACAGCACATGTTTGCTGGCAGAACCCATAGTGCGGGTACTTGTGTACAGTTTGCTTTGTGATAACTTTCCTTCTTGTGTGGCTCTTGCCAATGTGTTGTGCCATTTCTGAAGAGACGTGGCAGAGTGGAAGGAAGACCTGCTCTGGAGTCAGTCCAGACTCCACATGTACTAGTTAGGTAGATTTTGATAAGATACTTTGCAATTTTCTCATGATTCTTCACTTGTAGCTAGAAATGGAAATACCAACTGCAATGTTGCCGTGAAGATTACAACTATTCCAGGTAAACGTTTTCTGACATATAGTGAGTTCTCAATAAATATTAGCCATTCGAGTTAGTTGTTCTTGTAAACGTGGTGGCCACCTGCTTCTCTTGCATCCTTAGGCTTGGATAGTTTTGAGAACAGATTAGGTACTAAATAAAGCCTGGCTGACTGGTTGACTGATATTTTTTGCCTTGCTTGGGGGAAGACATCCCAGAACAATATGTTACTATTAGTCATTTTTCTCTAATTTGTACACAGACTCTTTAATAAGGATTTGCACTTGCATAGCACTTTCTAGTAACCAGAGTTGGTTTTACTAATAATAATGAGGTTTGCAAATACCTGTGTTATAGAAGGATTATGTTTTCCATTAATGTTTGTCAGGTTAAAAAAACGTTAGTAATTTAACAGAAAAACCAAGACTAGAATATTCATATTCCACAAACAGTAACTGGTTGCTTTCACTTAGAAGGTCCACTGTTTGGAAGTCCCAGTACTTTTTCTCTCCCATGACAGTTTCCAGCTGAAGTTCATTGCTGACATCAAAGGCCACTGGTTTTGTGCAAATGATTTGTGTTCATTATTCTTCTGCCTTGTTATCAGAGTAAGATGATGCTTTGCACTAGCTTGTTATTTATCTGCTTAAAACCCTCTAGATCTGGTAGGTAACAGAAGACATGTATTTAGGTCTCAAGCAGTACAATTTTAAATGAACTCTGTTGCAGAAAGCAAGTCACACTATTGACATGAACCAATAGCCTGCTATATTATGACAAAAGAAACCACTGATATTTGTTAACATAATAGCTAGATCTCTGGCTTGCCAGTATTTCATTTTACAACCTAAACACATAATTTTTGTTCCAAAGAGTAAGGGAATCTATTTATAAAATGTGAGCATTTTTTTTTAAACTCAAGCAACAGATAATGAGACAGTCACTAATCCCATGTGGCAAATCCTACTCAAAGAGTACTTTCTCTCCTCTTGCAGCCAATCTGTTGTTATTGTATTTGTTATTTAGTATTCTTTTTAAAAATTGGGTAAAGACCTCCTAGCCTTTTGGTTTGCAAGGCAGAAAAATGCTGTATTACTTGTTACTCCTCAAGATCACCATATGCAGAACAGATTATCCAAAGCTGTTTTCCTAACTCTTCTCATTAATTTTTTCTCACTATTTTACAATATAGATGGTCTCCCTGAGGCTTTCCCGCCAGCTAGGATGTATACATTTTTGCTAGTTACTTTACTTCTTTCGGCTTCATTTTTTTTTTAAATCTGTAATATGAGAATATGAGAGATTAGAGGTGCTATTTTGAAAGGTTTTTTTTCTCCAGCTCTAAATTGTATACATTTTGTCATGATGCATTAAATTGTTAACAATTCAATTTCACTCAATAAATATTGTTTGAGCTGAAGTCAATCAAGAAGTGTATTGAATTTCTGTGGGTAAAGCAATGATCTAAGTTACTGTGTTAGTTTCCTGTGGTTGGCGTAACAAGTTACCACAAATTTGGAGGCTTAAACAACACAAATTTATTATCTTGCTGTTCTGTAGTTTAAAAAATATTTTATGGATCTCAGAATAAAACCAGGTGTTGGCAGGGCTGTGTTCCTTCTTGAGGCTCTAGGGGAGAATCCGTTTCCTTGCTTTCACTAGCTCCTGGAAGCTGCCTCATTCCTTGGCCCATGTCCCCCTTCCTCCATCCTCAATGCCAGCAACATTGCATCTCTATCTGTGACTCTTTTCCTCAGTCACATTTTTCTCTGACTAATCCTCTTCTGCCTCTCTCTTCCACTCAAGGACCTTTGTGCTTATAAGGGGCCACCCAGATAATCCAAGATAATCTTCCTTTAAGGTTGGCTGATAAGCAACCTTAATTGCATCTGCAACTTTAACTCCTCTTTGCCTAGAGTATGTAATCTAACATATTCACAGGTTCCAGGGATTAGGACATGGACAACTTGAGGGGATGATGTTATTTTGCCTGTGACAGTTATATATGCATTTATCTAACAGCTTTTTAAAAAAATAACTATTATGTGCCAGGCATCCTCTTAGGTAGTGGGGATACACCAGAGGGCAAGAATGGACAGGGTTCTGACATCTTGGAATTTATAGGGAAATGACATGACATGGATTAGATGATCACAGATGAGTGTTAAATTGCAACTGTTATAAGGAAGGAATGATACTATAAGGACCTATGAAAAAGTTCTTTGACTTGGTAAAAGAGGCCAAAAAAGACTTCTCAGGAAGTAGTGACCATTGAGTTGAGCTCTGAAGGAGAATTAGAATTTATCAAGCACAGAAGGAGAGTCCCAGACGAGAGAAGAATATATGCAAAGGCCTTGATCAGAAGTGAGCATGGCCATTCAGAGAGAACGAGATGAGTCCTCTGCGGTTGGAGGTCCAGCAGGAGGGTGCCATGACGTCCCATGAAATGGAGCTAAGAGTGGGAGGGACAGATCATACTCTGCACCTGTGTTGGCCATGCCTAGAAAATTTCATGTTAAGGGCATTTGAAAGCCATGCCATAATTCAAGTACTTCAGTGAACTTATCAGATCAGATTTTCAGATGTCGATTTTGAGGATAGAAGATCCAGTCCTTGACTTCAAAAAACTTTGTCTATTCAACAGAAGTTATAAATACACATACAAAAAATTAAATAACACAAAAATTAAATAGCCAAACAAGACAAACAATTAATATGTGCCAGATGGTACACATGAGAGCTCTGAATTTAGGCGATGCAAATTGGATAGAACTATCTAAGAAGTTTTTCTGGAAGAAGACAGACTTATGATAACCATAGATACACTTAAGTATCAATACTTTATTAAGGATGCTGAATTAGTTTTCTGTTGTGGTGTAACAAATTACCACACACTTAGTGGCTTAAACAACATTTGTTTACTATCTCACAGTTCTGTAGGTCAGAAGTCTAGCATACTGTGTCTGGGTTCTCAGCTCAGGCTAAAATCAAAGTGTTAGCAAAACTGCTTTTCTTTCTGCAGGCTCTGGGGAAAGAATCTGCTGCCAACTTAATTCAGATTGTTAGAAGAACTCAGTTCCTTGTGGTTGTAGATCTGTGGTCCTCATTTCCTTGATATGTGGCCCTCTTCATTTGCAAGCAAGAACAAATTTTTCTTTTACTTTGAATCTCTCTGACTTCTTCTGCTTTCTCTTCTGCTTTTAGGTGCTCATAGGATTACATTGTGCCCACCCAGATAATCTGCCTTTGAATTTTTTCCATTATGGCTGAGGAGGTAAGTTTAACTACAACAGTAACTGTTGTGTGTGTGTGTGTGTGTGTGTGTGTGTGTGTGTGTGTGTGTGTCTGATATCATGATTATAATTGCCTGCTAGACCCAGTGTCTGATATCATGATTATAATTGCCTGCTAGGCCCAGGGACATATACCTGTTTTAAACAAAACATGGGGGCCTTTGGTTAACTGCAGAGCATACGGCCAACATACAGTCTTTCAAATTCATTTCTTTTCAAACCTGATATCATGATTATAATTGCCTGCTAGACCCAGGGACATATACCTGTTTTAAACAAAACATGGGGGTCTTTGGTTAACTGCAGAGCATACGGCCAACATACAGTCTTTCAAATTCATTTCTTTTCAAACAAGGTCTGTGCTAGCCAAACAAAGTATATTTGTGGGTAAAATGTGGCCCAGTGGCTACCTGATGTGAACCTGGAATAGATTCTCTATAAACTGGTGAAAAAATAATGTAGAAAAATGATACTTCGCATGTGAGGCGCTCAGACCTAGAAGTATTTATTTCTTCTGTTGTCACTAGCATTTGCTATAACTAGTTGCTCCTCCTCCAAGAAGCATGTTCTCCAGGTCACCGTTCTCTCAGTTCTCTTCTTGCTTCAGTCTTTTCGCCCCTTCCTATTGTCTTCCAGTTCTGGATGCTGATGTGCCCCAGGACCTAGCCCTCTGATCTTCTTTATCCACATTCATTCTAGGTGGTCTCATTCAGTCCCTGGGCTATAAATGCCATCTCTTGGGTGATATCTTCCAAGTTTACCTTTTTGGCCCTGAATTCTCCCTTGAACTCTTGTCATTTCTATCCAGCTGCCTATTGGACTGCTCCATGTTTATTTTATTTAATAACCAACTTCATCTTAATGTGTCCAAAACTGAGCTTTTCTTTTTCACTTCCAAACCTGTTGCTCTCTCAATCTTCTCCATCTCAGTAAATGGCTATCTCATTCTTCCAGCTGTTCAGGCTCAAAACCTTGGTGTTATCTTGATGTCTTTCAAACCCAAGTCTAATCTATTAACAAATCATCTTGGCTATATTTTCGAAATCTATGCAGGATCTGGTCATCTGTCACTATTCCCAATGCCATTACCCTGGAACAAGGCAACACCATCTCTTCCCTGGACTACTGTACTGGCCCCTTGTCTACACTCTTACCCTGCTACTGTCTGTGATACACACAGAGGCCAGAGTGATTATGTTTTAAATGTAAAAACCACGTCAGATCACATCACACCTCTCCTAAAATATTCCAGTGACTTCCCATCTTACCCAGAATAACTTCCAATGTCCTTTCCTCAGCCCACCATCTGGCTCTACCTGAATCCCTGACCTCATCAGCAATATTTTTCTCTTTTCAATTTTATGTCCATCACGTCAACACCTTTCTGTTCCTTGATCAGAGAAGGTACACTCCATCATCCTTCTGTCCACTTTTCTTACCCTGTTGCTTTATTTGGTTGTCTATCCGAATGTTAGATAATCGAGAGACCTTTCTTGTCTACTCTAGATAAAATAGCAATTCCATCCCACAGTAATTCTCCATACCCTTTATTTTGTTTAATTTTTAAATAGCATTTACACTGAAAGGCAAATGACATTTTATGTATCTGTATGTTTATTGGTCTAGTGACTGTCTTTCCTCACTATATAATGTAAGACCTATGAAAGAGAATACTTTATCTATTTTGTCGACTGAAATACTCAGCACCTAGAACAGGGACAGAAATGTATTTGTCAAAAAAATTAATAAATGATATTTTTCTGGCTTTTTTTTGTTTGTTTTTTCTGAATTAATGAGTATTAAACTAGGCTTTGAATGAAGAGATGAGCTTGGGTTTGTAGAGGAGAAAAGTACGGCATTCCTGGGAGGGGAGATAGTTCCAATAAGGGCATAAGCTGGAAGTGAGTAAGACCTGGATACTATAAATAACCAATAAGAATAATAGTAATAGTAATAATAGCTAGTATTTATTGAGTGCTTAGTATGTGTCAGGTACTGCTTCACTATTTAAGACATTTAATTATTGCAGTAACGCTATTAGGTAGTTGGCGTTACAGTTTGACTACTAAATGTTGGTTTGTCCAACTGCATGTTTAATGGAAAAAGACTGCTTTCCCCTTGACAAACAACAGTGATACAAGTTACTGGTCTTTCAGGCACACACCAGAATATTCAATCAGAAATTGACTGCAATGTGGCACTTATATAAAATCCTAAGTATGAATAAAGAGTTATGCATAAAGGTAGTTATTATTATATATGAGTGAAAAAGCAGTGGCAAATCATTCTTCTTTCACATAGAACTCTGGGGATGGGAAAGACATCCACTCCCCCCCATCGCCCACACACACATACTATACATACTTTTTCTTTTAAAGGGAGTTTTTGTCTGCTCAAGAATTTAGACAAGTAATTGGTTGAGTTCCCAGAGTTATGCATCTTAAACCATAACTTTCTATTTTATTAAAAAAAGAAAGAAAATTTCAAGGGCACAGGCTTTAGAGCCATACAGACTATACAGACTGAGGCTTCAATCCTGGCTCTGCTATTTATATATAAAAAAAGGAACCAATGGCACCTCTCTCATATGATTCTCAGTTTCCTCATCTGTAAAATGGACTTAACAATCCATAGGGAACTTAGGAGATTGTAGTTCCTTTTCTATGAAATTAGATTCCTCTGTTTCCTGTGTCTTGGGTGATGGCTGGGACCACCATTTTTCCAGTTCTATATTCTAGAAACGGCCTCTCATCCTTAACAACTCTCTCACCCTCTCCATCTTCCCCATCCCTAGATCCTGACAATGCAACCACCTACATACCTATCAGAGCCATCCACCTCTCTCCGTCTTTTCCCCTTATTTCTCCTACACCCTCCTCTCCTGAGTGCAGATCCCGAGCTCTTGCCTAGGTTACTGGAACAGCCTTCAAAGGAGAATTCCCACCTCTACCTTGGCCTTCCTTCTCCATTCCCACATTGCAGTGAAAGTAATGTTCTCACAGTGGAAATCTGGTAAGAATGCCTTCTTCTACACTCCCCACTTTAAACCTGTCATTGTTTTCTCTTTGATCCTAGACATACACACAAATCCGTACCTTGTCCCACCTTACCTAACTCTCTCCTCTCATTATTCATTCTCTCCCCATTTCGCTCAGTTTTCCATCTCACTGGCTGTCTTTGAATTCTTCAAACACGCCATGCTCCCTACTGCGTCAGAGCTTTGCGTTTCCTTTGATAGAAATGCTTTTCCCTCCACCCACCCCACTTTCATTTAGTGACCTTCATGATTCAGCCTTCTTTACCTCACAGCCTACATCAGTTTCTTTCTTTTTTTTTAAATATGTGTTTTCTGAGTACCTTGTTGCTATGTCTTTATCAATTTATCAGTTTATAGCTCTGTTATCAATTTATAATTATATATTATCATGGCAATTCTTTGATTAATTTCCCCAGTGGACTCTGTGATCCTTGCAAATGGAAATCTGTCTGTCCTTGCTGACGACTCTATCCCTGGTGCTCAGCACCACATCTTCTATACAGTAGGTGTTCCATTAATGTTTGCAGAATGAGTAATTAAATAAGACTTTACACAATATCTGCTACATAGTAGGCTCTCAATCATTGTAGTTATTTCCCTTATGATCGTTTTGCTGCTTTAGTCATAACATCACCTCAATATGTTCCCTGAAGAACACCTGAGTACACCTTTGTCCTAACGGGCTCCACTATTTTTCAAGAGCAGACTGAAAATGTCCCCCAGATAGCTGAAAAACTGTCTATGTGTAGGACTCTCTAATTCCACATTTAAGCCTGCATTTAAATATCAGATGATGAATGCTAAGTAAAATGATTTATATTTCTGTATAGTGTATTAAAAAAATTAAGTTTCTGGTAATTAGCCAAAGAATCCTTTCTTTTCTTAAGGCCACTCCCAGTTTATAAAAATAAAACTGTCATCAGCATAAAGGATGATGCCTGGTTTCTTTTGGTTAGTGGGCAAGCAGCCTATTCTTCTAATGACTGAATTATGTTCACGAGGCATTAAAAAAAAAAGGTTATGACCCAACTGTCTCTTTCATTAAGTATAATTGGAATTGTATCTGTTAAAACATGTTTATCTGATTTTAGACTGTCTTTCCGAATTTATTTCTTGCTACGTCCTTTTTAAATATTGTGTTATATTCAAACAGAACTGCTTGTTGTTTTCTATCTACACCCCAAAACTTTCCCCTTGTCTGCTTTTACTAAAGCCTTCTTTCTGCCTAGGATGTTTTTTGTCTATCTCAGCCAGAATAATTCTTTCAGTACTACAAGCACTGTGCAGGCAATCTCCTGTTGATTTCCCACCTGAAAAGGAATCCCTACCTCCTGGGTCTTCATGCAATTCTTTTTTTATTTTTTCCTAATTTCTGCAATGGCATTTGTCACTTTATCTTTTGTAACCTTACAGCATGTGTATTTGTTACCCTTCTGCTAGATTTTAAGGCACCTGAGGAAAGGATTCATGTCTGGTTCAATCATCTGGCATCTTACTTGCAAATCGATGGCCTTAGATTAATATTTACTAAATGAATGAATTAATAGGTAAGCATTTAAATGGATGGGAGATATACAGACTTTAATAAAGTACTGTTAACCTGGAAGAATCTAAAATTTATATTGATAGCATGTGTCCATGCCTGCAGGTTATACCTGTCTATAAAACGAAAAATGAAAGACAGATCAATACATCCTGGGAGAAGCTTTATATTACTCCTAATCATTTTCTTGAGATAAAAGACTGGTTAAAGCTCAAAATGGTCTTGTATATATATTTAAGCTTTAGTTTTACTTACTTTTTATATAACCATATTAGTCTGTTTTGTGTTGCTATAGCAGAATTACCTGAGACTGGATAATTTATAAAGAAGAGAGGTTTATTTGGCTTACGATTCTGGGACAGCTGCATCTGGCATGGGCCTCAGGCTGCATCTACTCATGGCAGAAAGTGGCAGGCAGCCGGCGGGTAAAAGCAGATCACATGGTGAGAGGAAGCAAGAGAGAGAGAGAAGGTGCCAGGGTCTTTTTAAGCAAATAGTTCTCACGGGAACTAATAGAGCGGGAACTCACTCATTACTTCCCCCTCCCCCAAGGAGAGCATTAATCCATTCATGAGAAATCCTCCCCCATGACTCAATTAGTTTCCAACACTGCCACATTGGGGATCAAATTTCCACATGAGTTTTGGAGGGGACAACACATCCAAACTCCATCAATAACATAGAAAGAAAACATAGTCCTACAAATCACTGAGTAGAAACAAGTAAGATAACATCTATAGTAGTGAAGAGCTGGATGGAACTGAATACAGCAAGGTCATTCATAGATTTCATTCATGGAGTTAACCAGTCTCTGTAAATAATGAGCACCTAATAATAATAATAATAATAAGAAGAAGAAGAAGCTCCATCGCTGAGAATGGAATCTGGATCAAGGATGAGAAATACCAGGTATACATACTTCTATTCCTATGTTTGGTGTATGGAATAGGCATCAATCATTAATCGTGACACTCTTTCCCACTAACAGGTGTGATCTTAGCACATTTCCCACCCCAGCAATCCAGATACCACTACCAATTGATGTGAGTTGACACTTGAGATAAAACCTACTTGCTATACTTCAAATCTAAATGATCCTAAATGATAGGGGGATTTTCCTAAGGCTGTTCTCCCCCTTTTTGTTTTTGTTTTTTTGTTTGTTTTTGTTTTAGTTTCAGGTGACTAATAATATATTTTAAGTTGTGTAAAACTTCTGGAACCTAGTAAGGAATATGTACAGATCACAGAATTGTGTAGGTGAGTAAAACAATTTCTCTGGTGATCACAAGATACCTGCTCTTCTGTGATGTCTCTTGCAAAAAGCATACTGTATACAACAATATCCATAAACTGTGTTCATTATTGGATCTGATAGGTAGCAAAGCCTCCCAGGCAATTTAGTGTAATATTCTTTTATTTTTCCTGAGAATAATAAGTTACCTAGGAAAGGTTTGAATTTACTGAGTGTGTGTGTGATTTCATCTGAATTCTATTGAGGTGTTATGTCATCAACATTTCCAGGAAGCCAAAAATAGCCTAGAATTTGTTTTGAATTTGGGTGGCCTGGATCAAGAATGGTATAGGGACCTTCCACTGACTGCTTTTACTTATTGGGAGCTAAGTCTAGACCAGTGGTTCTCAGCCAGCATCAATTTTGTACCCAGCCCCCTCCTAGGGACACTTTCCAATATTTGGAGACATTTTTGGTTGTCAAAACTGAGAAGGGAGGTGCTACTATCACTAGTGTGTGCAGACCAGGGATGCTTCTAAACATCCTACAGTGTATAGGGCTTACAACAAAGAATCATCTATCCCAAAATGTCAATAGTACAATTTTTGAGAAACCCTGACTTAGAGGAAATCTCTCTAGAATGCTAGCTCACTCAGGTCAGAGACCCGCTTTTCTTAGAATACTTAGTAAAATGACTAGAACACAGTAGGTGTTTATTATTTCTGAAATGCCTTAACGGAAGGATGGATGAACAGTGTTCTATACATTTTAGGAACTCACAACATTATTTAGGAAAATGGAAGGATTTTTACTTGACCTTCAGTTATTTCCATAGACTCTCTGTTTGTCCAATGAGCATGGCCACACTTAAAGCTAGTAATGATAGAGATCCCAGCACATTTAAGAGGTGAATATTCTTGCCTTGGCTTGAAATACCAATCTGTAATGTGGAACTACACAGTGAAGAACTGATGGTTGAAGGATCCATAAAAATATCTCCGTCATTAGAAATATAAGATTTTCTCTTTAGACCATGCATGGGTTCTCATCAATTTCAGATTGTGAGTACAAATTAATTTTAAAACATATTTTTCATTTTTTAAGTAAAACATAGTTGATTGTACATATTTGTGTGGTACAGAGTCAAGTATCAATACCCGTGTACAATATGTGATGATCAAATCAGGATAATTAGTATACTCATCTTTACAAAACATAATCATTCCTTGTGACCCTTAACCAATTTCTTGCTAACCTCCTTTCTTCTCCCCCTTTCCCACCTCTAATAACCACAGTTCTGTTCTCCTTTTGAAAGTTCAGCGTATTACTGTAATTGCTATTTGTTTCTTTCTCTCTCTCTTTCTCTTTCTCTTTTTCTTTCTATTTATTCATGTATTTATTTTAGCTCTCAGCTATGAATGAGGACATGCCTTATTTCGCTTTCTGTGCCTGGCTTATTTCACTCAACATAATTTTCTCCAAGCTCATCCATGTTGCTATGAATGGCAGAATTTCGTTCTATTTTATGCCTGAGTAGTATTCCATTGAGTATATATGCCACATTTTCTTTATCCAGTAATCTGTTGATAGACATTTAGATTGGTTTCAAATCTTGGCTACCATAAATGGAGCAGTGATAAACACGGGAATGCAGGCTTTCCTTTGACATGATTTTCATTCCTTTGGGTATATACCCGGTAGTGGTATTGTTGGATCATATGGCAGTTCTGTTTGTAGTTATTCAAAGATTCAACCCTTCACCATATAGGCTGGAAAGATTGACCATCTTTTTATATTAATATTATCATTATTATTGCTGA
>NW_007730742.1:43056-57660 GCF_000696425.1 Galeopterus variegatus | reverse complement strand
CAACGGAATCGCAACCCTCGGGGTCGCTCCCACGCCCCGCTCAGCCAGTGAGCGGGAACCGGTCTGTATGTGGGATCCGAACCCTCGGGTGGGAGCGCCGCCGCGCTTCCCAAGCGGCGCACTTATCCAGTGCGCCACCGGGCCGGCCCAATTATTGCTGAATTTAACGGGGCAATAAGAAAGAAAAATAAATTTATTTTCAGCAAAATATATATATATACACACACACACAGACACACATATACTCATGTGCGCACACATGCGCGCGCGCGCACACACACACACACACACACACAGATGGTCAATCTTCCCAGCCCATATGGTGAAGGGTCGAATCTTTGACAAAATTATTTCTAATTGTTCACTCTCTAAAATGCTATCAAGCCAGCTAAAAGAACTTTAGTATATAAAGCTCAAGATATTGTCATAAGGTCTCCTGGAATTAGAATATATATTATGAATCTCTATATTCCTGTGGTTCTCTGCTCTCTTAGGGGCAAATTTGGTGTTAGGGCTCAGCTAAGAAAGAGTTGGATGTGGATCTGTCAGGGTTTTTCTGGAGGCCTTTTTTTGAGTCTGGTTTATGACATCTGTCAACCCCCTGACTCCTCCCTCCCCCTCCGAAAGAAAACCCATGTGAGGGGGAAGAGAATTGGCACTGGCCAAGCAACAACACGATGCCAGGTTTTTAAAACATGCCTTTTTCTCAGTTAATCCTCAAAACCACTCCATAAGTGTTAGATGTCTGCCCATTTTATAGGAGAGAAGACTGATGCTTAGAGAGGTTAATAACCTCCACGAGGATCACTCAGATATAAGTGACAGAGTTTACATAGAACTCAGTCAGGTGTGATTCTTTTTGGCTTCTCCATCTAATATTTATTTAGTTGGGACCCTGGCTAGCTGCAGGTAGCTCTAGTTCTAGCAAGTTCCTTTACCCAGGTACTTCCTCTTCCATATTTAAAAGTATAGACATAAAATATGTAGAAAGTATGGTAAAAAGTAAAATAGATTGAAGATAAGTTTCAGTTATTCTTTTTTTTAACAGTGAAGCAGCAAGAAAATTCTTCTCCTGAGCTAATATATTTAAAATCTGTTGAAAAATGCCCTAGGCAACTACTGTAATAAATCTGGTTTCTTTTCAAGAGAAACATTTGCAAGGGGCTGGGTTGCAGGCCAACATCCTTTCAGAAAGTTCTATAAATAGCATCCTATTATCCATTCACACACACACACACACACACACACACGCACACGAACATGCACACGCACACTCACACTCCTCAGAATAGGTTTGAAATGCTCACTACCTGACTTGTGAATTACTTAAATTTTCTGAACTCATGAGTAATGTGGAAATAGTAATTCCTGCCCCACAGGGTTATTGTAAGGACTGAATAAGATGACGTATAAGCATTTAGAACAGTGCTGCATATTGTAAGTGCTCAGTAGTGATTTCCTTCTTAGATCTTCACAGAGGACAAGTACCCTGGGTCCTACTAGTAGTGCCTTAGTATCACATGTCAAGATAACTTTGTTGATTCTCCATTTTCCCACCATCCTTGTAGATTTTCAAGGAGCCTCTTGAAATTAGTTCATTGTCAATCAGTGACTTGTGCAAAATTGCTTTCTCTTCTCCCTTTCAACCACTGGGCATCGTCCTCAAGTTGACTCCAGAACAGTCTGAATCTGCATAGCAACAACACTTTATTCTCAGGATCCTCATCAGTTGCTGGGAAAACAGAATAGAACATAAATTGTGGTGACCTTCTGTAATAGTCATACATAACTTCAAAACAATTGAAATTCATGAGTTGGACATACATGTGCTTGTGTTTTTTAAACGAAGTCAAGAACCAAAATGCGAAATGCATATAGTCAGTAAGAAATGCCCTGTGGCTCTCCAGATTTCCCAAAATTCCTTAAATAGACTGGCCATGTTCTTATGATCATAAGCAGGGTTGATCCCAATGTGCCTTTGTAAAAGCTCCTTTATAAATCAAAATTTTATTTATTCAAAATGATAAGTCTTGCTTCCTCCAAATGACATCTCCCAAAGGAGATATTCTGGGGACCACATCTAAGGAAAATGTATCTATATTAAACCTGACTTTTATTTTTTTAAAAAATGGGAAATAAGTTGTATTTTTTTGCTGCATGGTCATTCTTTGACTGAACAATGCAATTGATACTCAGAACTGCCCTCTCAAACTGGGTATCTGAGCTCAAGAAGTCAGGAAAATTTTTTTTTCCTTTTCTTATCATTTTGATGACTGATCTTAATGATTCCAGTGTGACAGTCCCTTCACTAACCAAATGCTTAATGTCACATGTTTTGATATTAGCACAGAAAGCAAATTGTGCTAAAATGCATCACCAGCTTGTTTGCCTTATATAATAAATAGCTTTATTTTTTGCCAATCAGGAAATTTATCTTCTAGGATAAATCCTGTGATTAACCTTGAGGAACTCAAACTTGTATAAGTCATTGGATTGTTTTCGAGAAAGGATAAAGTGGCCATCAAACAGATCATGGTTTATTAGGAAAAAAATAATTCTCTAATTGTAACCTGCTCTCCAAAATACTCCATCCCATGTTGCTTTTTCAGATTCAATTTTTATTCCCAAATCATTCTCAAATTGCAGCTACCTATGATACTTTTTAGACTTGCTAAGTTGTGACCCTCTAGAAGTCAATTTGGAAATATCTAAGTGTCACAGATGTTGACAGAGTAACCAAAGCAGACCTGTGACTTTATTTCAGGGAGAAGTGCCTGGTGGGAAAACCAAGTGATGTTTTATTTCGAAGGATTTAGTCAGAATAGTGAAAAATGTGGTGTCTGAAAGAAAATATTACATTTATATTTCCTAGTCTTTTAGATGTTCCCATTATGGCAAAAACAAACAAACAAATGAAATTACAATAAATTCAACCAAGCAGTCCCACAAAGAATCCAAAAAAGGAAATGTGTGTATGAACTCCAAAAACTGAAAGCTCCAGGGACGATTAGTAATAAAATGTCTGTGGAATTAAAATAACATCAGAAAGGGTTTTTAAAATTTTTTTTAGCACAATAATAAACTGTCCGAAGTATACCACCCTGCTCAAGATTCTGCTTGTTCCCTGTGAAGAATTTCCAATATATTCTGGAACATGAGGAAAGTTCTCGTTTGCAAAAGTACAGCTAAAAGAATGGATAGGAGGAAGGCAGAATGCTTTGTCTTTCCTTCTCTCTTCATTTTGGCTGTGATAAAAAGCTCCAGGTCCTCCTGTCCCTGACCTTAGT
This sequence comes from Galeopterus variegatus, assembly GCF_000696425.1. Classification (NCBI taxonomy): domain Eukaryota; kingdom Metazoa; phylum Chordata; class Mammalia; order Dermoptera; family Cynocephalidae; genus Galeopterus; species Galeopterus variegatus. The sequence continues at coordinate 54,373 of NW_007730742.1, read as the reverse complement.
CCTTTGGAGAGGGCCAGGGGGTGCAGGCCTGGCTCAAGCTTGCCTTTAGTCAGTGATCTGTGAATAGCTCTCGGTCCCTTAATGACGTGAGCGCAGGCTCCAAAGGGAGCGGGTGACTCAGAGCGCAGGAGGCACGGAGATTGCCTAGCAGCCATTAGCACGTCATTGGTAATCCCAGCGACACCTCTCACATCCGCGGTATTTGTCTCCATGCTCTCCGCGGAAGGCTGCGAGAATGTTTTATTTAAGGGCTCTGAGCTGCCTTCTGCCTGATGGATTGCTTGTCTGCAGGGCTTTACTAACACTTGCAGATCTTCCAAGAGGAGAGGAATGGGGGCTGCAGAATTCCTAGTATAGTTACAGGCAATTTCCATGAACACAGACATGATGCTTCTGCGCGCTGGAAACTCTGCATGGCGAATTAAAACTGTAGCCCTAGTCCTTTCACTTCATGACAGAGAGAAGCAAAGGAGAGACTCAGTCATTGTTGTGCAAAGCAGAGTCTGTTTAATTCCACAAACATCTGTGAAACATCTATTAGGAAAGTAGTATAAAATAGTGGCTAAGAGCACATATCCTGTTATCTGATGAGGCTTGATTTGAAAGCCAGTTATGTTGCTTTCTATTTGTGTGCCTTTAGATGAGTTACTTATGATCTTGGAGCCTCACTTTCTTTATCTGCAAAATGGAAATAACAGTGACCTTCCCAGAGAATCATTGCAAAGATGAAGTGATGAAAGTATATCTATTAGCACTTGGCAAATAATAAGCACATAATAAGTAGCAGCTATTTTATGTCTATTGCTGGGCACGGGGCTAGTGAGGCACATTTTAAGAAATAGCTCCTTCTTGGAGGAACTTAGTGTAGGAAGAGTCAGGCAAGGAAACACAATTGTAATGCAGCATGATTAGTCTATACTTGCACAGTGGTTCTAAAATTTTAATGTGCATTAGAATAACCTGGACATTTTTAAAAATGAAGATTTTGATTCAGTAGGTCTGGCTGGGGTGGGGCCTAAGAATCTTCATTTCTAACAAGCACATGTGTGTTAATGATGCTGCTACCCCAAAGACTACTTTGAGGAGCAAGAACCTACAGCAATGTATAAGGTACATGGGGAACAAATCAAGGAGCTGCAGACTCTGAGTCTCTTCACCTCTGAGTTTCTGCCTGTGGATACTGAGCACTTTGCACCTGTACCTCCAATTTTTCCATCTCCCTGCTCACTGCCCAGGATCTCACTCGAATCCAACACCAAACACAAATGTAAAATGCTAAGCAAAAGAAGGAGTTCAATGAGAAGCGTGCTTAGCCAGGGACAATGTTTGGAAAAGGTAAATCTTGAGGTAGACCTTCAAAGCGGTGGCAGACATGAGTGGTCCCCTAGAAAGGTTAAAGAAAAAAGCAGGAAAGTGTGCCTTTCCTGTCAAGTGCATGAAATTGTTAGTTTAATATATTTCAAGAATGAGGGAATATGCAACAGGAATTAAATATAGTTGTTGAACATTTGCCACATTTATGAACTTCAAAAATGTTAAGAGAACATTTTTATTTTTTCCTTCTCACACGGGAGGCTTTGGAAATGTGTACAATTAGCACAGATTATCAACCCCAGTGGGTGGGGAGTTCCATGTGCACCTCCCACGATTTCTTACGAGTGTAACTCCAGCAAGCAACACCAAGCAAACACGGCTCTGGCTGCGTGCCTTTTGACGACTAAAGTTTCATTCCAAATCAAACCTAGAGGCAATGCTTGGGCATAATCGCAGGCATCTCAGAAATGGAGTGGTTAGGTTCGCACCCAATTACGAGTGTAACTCCAGCAAGCAACACCAAGCAAACACGGCTCTGGCTGCGTGCCTTTTGATGACTAAAGTTTCATTCCAAATCAAACCTAGAGGCAATGCTTGGGCATAATCGCAGGCATCTCAGAAATGGAGTGGTTAGGTTCGCACCCAGCCGATCTGCAAATCTGTATATGGGGCTCTGGCACTTTCTAGCATAGCTTTCCTGTATCATCTGTATTCTCCTTCTATTTGTCCACACCTCTATGACTCTGCTCACTTGGATTCTCCTGTCTAGGGTACTCTCCCAACTCCCCTCACCCAACTGAATTTTAAAGCCTAGTTGATGATTCACTGTTCTAGTCTAGGCAGTCTTCATCCCACACCATGTTCTTCTTTTCTTTTCAACCAGATTGTCTAGCTACAACTGTATGACTGAAGGGTCTTTGAGGGCAAATTCTATGTGTACCCTTCATACTACATAGTTCCAAGCCATCTACACTGTGGAGGCCATTGATAGTGATGGGGAACCTTTGCTTTGGATAGTCCTGAGTTTGAATCCCAGCCCTTCTACTCAGTAGCTGTCGAACCTCAAGCAAATTTGAGTAGCAATGACCCAGCCACACTAACAGTGTTAATAATGAACATATCCTGAGTTCTTACTGTGTTCCAGGTCATTGTGCAAGTATTTTGCATTATCCTCTCTTATGAGGTTGATGCTGTATTGCTTTGTTAAGTGTTAACTTCTTCATCTGTAAAGTGAAGAGAGTAATTGCTATTTCAATAATAGCCAACTCTTCTGTAAATAAGATGATATATGCAAAAGATTTGTCACAGTGTGTAACACTAGTGATCATGCATGTGTGAGCCTACATGCACACATACACACACACAAACACACACCTATATGCTGAAACTATGTACTTGTACAGTCCAAGCATCTCAAAGTCATCATCTTGAAACATTTGCTTTTGTTCTTTCCTTTCTAATCTTGGTGGTCTTTATTACCACCCACCCACTCACCCAAGCCAGTAACTTAAGATGCATCTTAGGTGTATGTTGTTCCCATAGTACCTAGTATGTGCTACACACTGTTCTAAGCACTTTATTATAACAACCATATGAGGTCTGTATCCTTATGATCCATACTTTACATTTGAATTAAACCTCAGTACTCACACTATCCTGTGAGGTATGTTCTTATTTTACAAATGAGTAAACCGAGGCACAGAGTGACTAAGTAACTGGCATATGGTCTCAGCTTGGCCACAATGCTATGCTCAGCCCAATTTCTAGTTGGTCACCATGTCCTGTTTACTTTCTAAATGGCTTTCTAATTCATGCCCTTCTTTTAATTCCCATTACCATCTCTTGGAACTATCGCCATAATCAACTAATTGCTTTCTGTCTCCAATTTTTGCCTTTTCTAAACCACCCTCCACCCTACAACATTGAGCTTTCTAAGGTACACATTTATCATCATTCCTTAGTTTATAATCTTTCAATGGTCCTAATTTCTCTTAGAATAAAGTCTGAATTTCAAGACCCTCCATCATGTGGTCTCTCATCTTTTGTCTTCTACTTTTCCCATCTATACTTTATGTGTGAATCAAACTATTTGCAGTTACCAGAATTTCCACTGTAGAAATTTTGCATGGAAAGATAATAGTAGCAATGGAGCCAGGTAATGTATTGGACCTTTACATATGTTATTAACTCATTCAGTCCTCATAATAACCCTATGAGGTTAATACTGCTATAATCAGCATTTTAAACACAAGGCAGAAAGTGGCTTACACACTGAGGCAGAGATTGGTTAAGGAACTTGCCCAGCTTCACACAGCTTAGATTTAAATCCAAGTAGTCTTGGCTCCAGAGTGTATGCTCTTTGCCAACATGCTTGGAAAAGCAAGTAGGATATGCTGATAGCAGTGATAATGTATTTAGAGAAAGACCAACTCTCCACCCAGTCAGGTGCCCAAGGAAGGCATAGTCTGGTTTCAATCTTTGCAGGTCTAGATTCCGATCACAGTGCTGTTCCCACCACACTCACGATGACCTGATGTATGAAGCCAGAATGCCAATTTATTAAGTTACAATGAGATCTCTCCATTGGACTAGATGGACCACACAAACACAAGCGCAGTATCAGAGCTGGAGGAGTCAGTTTTATGATTCTCATGTGCTTCATACTTCCAGCTATGGTAGCCTATTGCATCCATACCCCCTATTGGGATATGCCTTTGAGGTGGACAGAGTACTTGTGTTAGCCTGACAGCACCCTCCCCTCCCCACGCTGGGAGACAAGGCTTGGTGGGCATGATCTACTATTACCACTGCCTTACTCATCCTACGGAAACATCCTATGATTATGTCTTTACACATGTTAATGACCTCATCTGGTTGCAGGTATGGGATCCATTCTTTCTCTTAAAGTTCATTTTGAATATCTCAACTCTAATTCATAATACAAAGGTACTTCAAAAAGTTTATGGAAGAATTGAATTAAAAGGTAATACAAATCCTTCCGTGAACTTTTTAAAGACCCCTTGTATGTGGATTTCATTTTTTAATGCCTGGAGAATAATCTTATTTCTTTTCCTTTCAAAAATGCTGGTCACTCTTATGGACTAGGTTTCTCCAAGTTTTCTCACAACTCTGTGCCCTTACATGTACTAGTCCCACTACTTGACTACCTCTAACTCTGTGAAGCATTCTCCAGTTTTGGTAATCTGGGTTGGATAGCCCTCTTCTTTGTGTGCACTGTGTTCCTATCTCCACAAAAACATTTCTCATAAGGTACCTACTTATTCACAACTGTAATTATGTATTTAATTTCTATATGTTCTCTGTGTATTATCTGGCTCAAGAGTCCTTCATGAGGTTGCAGTCAAGATAGCCGGGGCTGCAGTCTTCTAAATGTTGTACTGGGTCTGCTTTTTTTTTACTGGATCTCCTTCCTCATATTTCTAGCAAATTACTGCTAGCTGTCATCAAGAGGCCTGGGTTTCTTGCTACATGGCCCTATCCATTGGGCTGCTTGAGAATCCATATGAGACAGCAACTGGCTTCCCTTGAAGTGAGTGATCCAAGACAGCAAGGTAGAAGTGACAATGTCTTTTAAGACCCATCCTCAAGAGTCACAACCCGTACTTTCCACAATTTCTTATTGGTTGCACAGATCAGCCTTATTCAGTCTGAAAGGGATTACACAAGGGCGAGAATACAGGAGGCAGAATCATTGGCGCCGTAGAGGCTGCTACATAAGTCTACGCTTGTCTTTGTCTGTCTTGTTGATTACAAGCACAGAGCCCAGTGCCTGTCAGCAGAAGCTCTATGAATAGTTATTGGAGCCAAAAAAGAAAGAAAGATAAAGAAAAAAAGGGAAGGAAGGAGAGAAGAAAGGAACAAAGATGGAAAGAAAAAAACATAGTTGTTTCTTTACCTGTGTCCCTGCCCAGATTATTAGCTACTCGAGAATAGGGACTGGGATGTTTTTAGAAAATCATATTTGCTAAAGCAGTTTGTTCTTAGCTTAACACACACTAGAATCATAATGAATGTTAGTTGATTGAATGTATGAGCAATGAATACACGAATAAGTGCTGGATTAAAGTGAATTTGTCTTGTCTTCTGACTTTGAGCAAATGCTCTGTAAGGAGAAGAACTGGATCATTTCCTTCTTTACCCTTATTATGCTTATTATGGTATTGGGCTCACATTAAGCCCCTAAAAAATCCATGTTGAATTAATGCATGGATAAATGAATTGGTCATAGAAATCACTGGCTAATGAAGCTTTACAAATATTTTTTCATGTAATTTATATGGTTGGGGAATATTGTATTTCAGCACAGAAGCCCAGTTTCTTTCCTTCCTTTTCATTTCACTCTAAACAGAAAGATGGTGGCTGATATGTTAATAGAAGATACTTTTTTTTGGCAAGGGATTGTCTCTGCTGTTTCCAAAGTAAATGTGGTGCCCTTAAGATATCTATAAATTGATTCTCAAAAGTAATCTTCTAAATTCACTGGTATTACTATTTGAGATGCTTCTGTTAGTCTGGGCCTTTAAAGTTTATTTCCCGTAAAGGAAATGATGGTTCCTTATTTTTGTGTAGCACTGAATAGTTTACAGAATACTTTCATATTTATTCTCTCATTTAATCCTTATAGTAACATCATGGGATGGGTAATAATATCTCTGTTTTTTAAGATTAAGAAGTTACATTTTTGCTAGGCCATGATTGTCCAGGATTGCAGTATCTTGTATGCAGCAGAGCTAGGATTAGAACTAAAGCCACTCTCTTAATTCTCAATATTTTCTCCTAAACAGGAAAATTACAGAACGTGTGTGTTTGTGTATATATATATATATGTGTGTGTGTGTGTATATGTGTGTGTGTGTGTGTGTGCGTGCATGTTTTTGTATATCCTTTCTTTCTAGATTCTGAAAACTCTCAGAAGTTTCCATTTTATTTTGAAAATGTGGTCCCGACCTCTGTCATCCATAGCCTTGTTAGGAGAATGAATGAAACAATGGACAGGAGTAGTAAATTTAGGAAGTGAGAAGTTTCTGTTAAAAAGGTCTGGGGACAGATAAAAATATCTCACCTGGAGGGCAGAGGCTGCCTTTGGAAGGAAACTGTTACCATAGGTGGGAGGGGGGTTAAGAGTGTTTGGCAGGACAGACTCTACCTCAAGACTTTGATTCAAAGACAGGGCTCTTTTCACAAGTGGGAGTTAAGAAAGAAAGAAAGAAAGAGAGGGAGGGAGGGAGGGAGGGAGGGAGAGAGAGAGAGAGAGAGAAAGACTACAATAAACTTGAACTTTCAGAAGAAGAGAACAGACCTATTGTTACTAGAGGTGAGGAAGGGGGAGAGGGAGGGGAATTAGGGAGTAACTGAGGAAGGGACACAAAGAATAATTACAATTTGAGCATGCTAATAATATTGATTTGATCATCACATACTGTACACAAATACTGATAATCAACTTTGTACCCCATAAATATGTATAATCAAAAATACATAAATGTATATATATACAAAAAAGGACAGGACTCTTGGCCTGGTGTCTTGGGCATGTTTGATTGAAAAACAAAAGAAGAAATATACTCATATAACTTAAGAACAAGGAAGTGCATTTTGTGGTCATAAGAAAATTGCCATAAATAAAATGCTGGAATTACAGTTGACCCCTTATCTAAGGGGGATACATTCCAAGACCTACAGCATATGCCTGAAACCATGGATAGTACCAAGCCTCATATGAGTATATACCATGTTTTTCCTATATACACATACCTATAATAAATTATAAATTATAAATTTAATTTATAAATTAGGCACAGTAAGGGCCGACCCTGTGGCTCACTTGGGAGAGTGCAGCGCTGGGAGCACAGCGATGCTCTCGCCGTGGGTTCGGATCCTATATAGGGATGGCCGGTGCGCTCACTGGCTGAGCGCGGTGAGGACAACACCAAGCCAAGGGTTGCGATCCCCTTACCGGTCACAAAAAAGAAAAAAAAAATTAGGCACAGTAAGAGATCATCAACAACAATAATAAAATGGAACAATTAAAAAAAATATGTCAGCAACATTACTCTTGCACTTTGGGGCCATTATGAAGTAAAATAAGTATTACTTGAACATGAGCACTGCGTTATTGAAACAGCTACTAAGTGACTAGCAGGCGGGTAGTATCTACAGCGTGGATATGTTGAGAAAAGGGATGATTCACATCCTAGGTGGGAAGGGGATGGATGGTGTGAGATTTCAACACAATACTTAGAACAGCATGCAATTTAAAACTTATGAATTATTTCTGGAATTTTCCATTTAATATTTTTGGACCACAGTTGACTGAAGAAAGCAAAACCATGGATAAGGGGGCACTACTGGACAGCCAAGCATCAAGGACCCTGGAAAATCATCAGCCATCTACTTTCTCTGTTCTTGCTCTGTTTCTGGAGGCCCACTGGCTCTCCTCTCCCTCATCTCTCCTTTTCTCAGGAGATTATTTTATCCCTCTCTCTAAGACTGATCTTTCTAATTTGCTCACTTATAGCAAATGGTTCATATCAACAGCCTCTGCTCTATATGACTTTTTTGCTTGGCTTGCTACAAAGTGTCACAACATCTTAGTGTTCAGATTCCAAATGCACAGAAGAGAAAACGATTGGCCAGTCCTGAGCAGGTGTTTGCCACTGGTCCAATCAGCCATGACTAAGAAGTGAGACAACACGGTATGAGTATCAGTAGTACAAGGCTGTCAGCTGGGCAGGCCTGTAAGAAGAAATTACGGATAGTGAGAAAATCAATACAACTTCTGGTTCATCTAAAACTCTATGAAGCCGAAGCTAAGAGAAGCAAAACCAGGATACAGTTGAAGGGCACTGAATGCAGGATTAAAGCATGATTATTGGCAGGATGACTTAAAGTTGAACTTCTAAGCTACTTATCTAGAGATCCTTAAGTAGGATGTAAGTAAGGATAGAATTGCCCCACTAGCCTGTGGTTCAATGGAAACGAGAGGGGAGGGGTAAGTGGTTCTAGCTGAGAAGAGCAGAACGCCGCGGGGCGGAAAGTCAAGCAGATCATTAGGCTCCTTGAAGCCAGTAGAGCCAATTTCTTGTCTGGGTTAAGGTTTATCTAAGATTAAAAATTCTGGCTTTCGGGTAGGCCCAATAGGTAGGCCTGGCTGGCTCAATACAAATAGCAACATAAAATCCCCAGGCAGCTTCGGGAGCTATTCTTGTCTTTGAGGAAGGCGGAAAACCCGCATCTGATAAGCCACCACTATATGCCAGGCACGTTTCCTAGGTTACTTAATTCTCTGACAGCACCCCTCTGAAGTAGTCGTTAACACTACCCCTCCTTTACAAAGGAGGAAGTGGGTTTGGTAATAAATAAGCAATTTCCTGCTGCTCAGGCCACCAGCCAGCCAGTCTAAGCCCCTTTTTAGCTTCAACTCTTCCCTTCCCTTCTCTCTTTTCTTTTCTCCCCCCTTGTCCTTCCCTCTTCTCCCTCTTTCCCTTATATTCTTTTCCCTTCCCTTCTTTTCCTTTTCCTTTCCATTCCATTTTATTTTTCTTTTTGGAGACTTTATCAGATTGTGCTTCTGTGCCTTTTTGGACTTCCGTATTTGCTACACTCACATGATCAGTCTGATCTGTGTTTTATACCCTGCCTTCGCCTGTCCCATCGATGCTGGTGATACTGCACCCTCAGCTCCTACCCGCAAACCCAGGATGGCCTGTTCCTAGTTCCTGCCTGTCTCTGCACAGCTGCCCATCCCAGGGCACTTGAGAGCCCTGTTTGGTACAAGCACCATTGTTTTGAATGTTGCCCATTGCTATCATGATCACAGTCACCATTTTGGAGACTTTATCAGATTGTGCTTCTGTGCCTTTTTGGACTTCCGTATTTGCTACACTCACACGATCAGTCTGATCTGTGTTTTATACCCTGCCTTCGCCTGTCCCATCGATGCTGGTGATACTGCACCCTCAGCTCCTACCCACAAACCCAGGATGGCCTGTTCCTAGTTCCTGCCTGTCTCTGCACAGCTGCCCATCCCAGGGCACTTGAGAGCCCTGTTTGGTCCAAGCACCATTGTTTTGAATGTTGCCCATTGCTATCATGATCACAGTCACCATTCACCACTGTCATGTATGGTACCCCTTTTATTTCTCAGCAGTCAACATTTAGCATTTCTTTTCAAACTAGAAGTGCCCAAAGCATTCCTCATTATTAGCAAAAGGGTCTCAATACTCACACTTTCATTCCAGTCAGATTTGGGTCCAAATGTGATTACAGCAAGAGCAATTGTGATGATAAATCTGGCCAGCTCCTCTGTAACTCAATCAGTTGGACCTTAACAAAGGGAATTGTAAGGGCTTCGGGGAAGAGCCAGGACAGCAATTAAGGGGCTGGCCTTTAAAGGAGATATTGGAAATATTTAAGCCTTTACACTTGGGCCTGGTGGCAGAGCAAAAAAGGGTATGATCACATGTAGCACGCTGAAGCGTACTTTCTTACGTGCTGCTGGAGTCTTCGTGCTGTTGGGGTAGGAGGCCATACTGGTGCTCTACATAAGATGCTCTTTGTGAGTTTTTTGTTGCTTCCCCCTTTGTCTTCTTTGAAAAAAAATCATAACAATGTTATTACAGTTGTTAGGAAACAGAGACAACTAACCAGAGTTCCCTCCTTATCCCACAGCAGTCTTGCTCCCATGCCCTCTCCTCCAACATCTCTAACATAATCAAATGTAAGTGTTGGGCCGGCCCGGTGGCGCATTGCTACAGTGCGCTGCTTGGGAAGCGCGGCGGCGCTCCCGCTGAGGGTTCGGATCCCACATACAGACCGGTTCCCGCTCACTGGCTGAGTGAGGTGCGGGCGCAACGCTGAGGGTTGCAATCCCGTTGCCGGACGGTCCTGGTCCGGTACGGGCACGACACTGAGGGTTGCGATCCGTTGCCGGTCACGAAAAAAGACAAAAAGGAAAAAAAAAATGTGAATGTTCCAGTCCTCGCTGTTTATAAACTTCCAACACTATCGACACTCTTATCTACTGCCTTTTTTCTTTATTGTCCTAGTTTTTTTTCCCCTCCTATTTCTTTGACTATTCTATTTAAGGGTCTCCTGGGAGATTCTCATCTTATATCTGACCTTCACATAGCTCTTAATATGTGCCAGCCACTCTTCTAAGCTCCCTATGCATATTTTCTCCCTAAATCCTTCTAACATCCTGTGAAAAGTTACCTTCACTTTACAGATAAGAAAATCAAGACACTGCAAACTTAGATAACTCAGAGCTGGGGATTTGAACCTAGGTAATATAACTCCACAGCCTCTGCTCTTGACAACTACACTACTAAGTCCTCTCCATCTTATTCCTAAGCCTCATCTTCTTAGTGTGTACTTTTCTAGGCAGTTGTGGCAATTGCTATGGCTTAAATTACCATTAATAGACTAATAAGCTCCACAATTATATTACTAATTCTGACTTTTCACCTCTAGATACCTATATTTGGCAGTTATTAGACATTCTACTGAACATCCAAAAGAGACTTCAAATGAAACATGTCTGTGTTCTTAAGACTCTTTGTACATCTCCTTCACATCACTTGTCACAATTGCAATTAAATAATTAACTTTGTAATTATCTGCTTCTGTCTGTCTTCTCTGTTAGAATGAAAAGTTGCTGAGGGCAGGAAACCTGTCTTGCTCATTGTGGTGACCACAACTCCTAGTACAGTGCCTGGCACACTCTAGGTGCTCAAAAACGGCTCTTTGTGAGTTTTTTGTTGCTTCCCCCTTTGTCTTCTTTGAAAAAAAATCATAACAATGCTATTACAGTTGTTAGGAAACAGAGACAACAAACCAGAGTTCCCTCCTTATCCCACAGCAGTCTTGCTCCCATGCCCTCTACTCCAACATCTCTAACATAATCAAATGTAAATGTTGGGCCGGCCCGGTGGCGCACTGCTACAGTGCGCCGCTTGGGAGTGTGGCGGCGCACCCGCCAAGG
>NW_007730742.1:39874-42070 GCF_000696425.1 Galeopterus variegatus | reverse complement strand
TTTTTTTTCCTTTTTTTCTTTTTTTTACTGACTGATAACGGGATCACAATCCTCGGTGTTGCGCCCTCACCACGCTCAGCCAGTGAGCGGGAACCGGTCTCCACATGGGATCCGAACCCTTGGCGGGCGCGCTGCCACGCTCCCAAGCGGCGCACTCTCCAGTGTGCCACCGGGCCGGCCCATTTCCATGAACTTTTTGAAGTACCGTTATATCTGCTGAGGATTCATAGAGGACCAGACCCTGCTAAAGAGGAACTCACAGACTGGTAGAAGAGAGAGAAATAAACAATTATAATAAAAGTTGATACTTGTTATCATAGGAGTATGGATTCAATGATATGGAGATGCAAGTAAGTGAAAAATTCATTCTGCCTGGGGCTGCTGGGAGAGGGGTAAAGAGGACATACCCCCAGTGATCAGCAGAGAAAGCTCTGATGTGGAAGTGGTCTTTAATTTGGGCCTGGAGAATATGTAGGTGGTCTACCACATGTAGGGGGAGAGGAAAAGGAAGTACCTTTCCTGGAAATGGGAACAGCATGAACAAAAGCAGAGAGAAATAAAAATGCATAAAGTGTTGAAGTAACTGTGTTCAGTGTGGCTAGTGCCAACGTTGGGTCTAAAGAGGGTCTCTCAGTAAGCTGCTTTCAAATTAGGAAGTGCCTTGGCTGTTACACTATGTATTTGAGATTTATTATGTTAGCCAGAGGGACTCATTGGAGGTTTTTTAGTAGGGAGACAACATGAGCAGGTTGGTTTTTGCACGATCCTGCTGATGGCAGTGTGGATGGTGGGTATAAGGAGGAGCATCCAGGAGTCAAGCCAGGCTTCTAGAGTGAGAATCTTAACTAGGATGAGAGCAGTGCATGTCATGATGAGCTGGAGCTGACTCAGATCAGCTGATGAGAGTCGATGGTGGGCATCTTTTCCCAACTCCACGTGGAATCATGGTGGTAGCTTGGAATTGGCCATAGTGGGAATATACACCAGGAAAATTGGCAAATGCCAGAAATATTTCCCTGAGAGCCAGTTGTTAAACATTTACCAGCATACCACCTGAGCAAGACAGGTGTCACAGCCACCTGGAGACGGTTTATCACGTTTCAGAATGAAGAATAAAGCTACATCACAGATAACATGCTCTCCTTGGGCAATTGAGTAGACTCATTTATTCCAAACAATACATATTAATTGAGGTCCTACAATATGCCTATTACTGTTCCAAATTCCTGCCTCCATATATTCCAGTAACATGGTGTCACTACTAAGATAGGAAAGTTGGGGCAACGGAAGATACCTAATTTAGTTTGTGATATGGACGGTATCCAGATGGAGTTTTTCAGCCATAAATGTACAGCCATATCCTGTGTTATAATTTGTAAAGCATTTCACATGCAATCTTAATTAAATGTTTATAATAATTTTGTAGGGCAGATGGGAGGCATAAGTATTGCCCAGATGAGAAAAAACTAGGGCTCAGATATTTGAGGAGATTTACTCAAAGCCACAGAGCAAGTTGGTGTCAGAGTTCAGGATTTGTATACTGGGTTTCTGACAATTAGCCTAGTCCTCCCTCCACAGTGCAGACTCCACTGTCTGCTTAATCACTGTTATACAAATGATCACTACAAATGACATGATGAGGCAGTTATGGAAACCTTCCCTTGCATGCTAATGCCATTTTCACCCTCAAAGTGCTGTCCCAACTGTGATCTCAGTTACTGCTCACAGCCCTAGGTGCTACTCCGTGATATTCGTTTGGGCTTGTTGCTAGGTGCAGCTGAGTTGAGGAGTCACAGGCTCCCCGCTCCCAGGGCTGCAAGCTGTGGTTGTTCTGATTATGCAAATAGTAGTTTTGCCTTCTGTTGCTATCAGAGACAAGCATCTCTAGTTCTTGTTTCCGCTTCTCTTGTATCTGCTCTCGATTCCTTTCCATTTCATTCATTTCTGTCTCAAATGATATGCCGATGCCTCAAGGGTTTACTAAATAACAATAGTGAAGAAAAAACAGTAAAAAACAAGTAGCAGTAGAATAGATATTTGTTGAATCCTGAGTACAGTATCCATAAAAATACCCTTAAAACAGAAAATGTTCCAGACTGGTCCAAAATTATATTCCATTATTTAAAATACTAAGTTCTTAATATTATGCTATAACATTACAAATAGGGAAATATAAGGTCTAATGCAATGGATTTA
>NW_007730742.1:38256-39040 GCF_000696425.1 Galeopterus variegatus | reverse complement strand
ACTAACTTTCCAAAGTGCAGCTACTTTCACATAAGTAGCTTTTCCTTTTTCTTTTGTAAAAGAATTTTTGTGTGCACATGAGTATATGTCTGAATATATATTTATATATGAGACTATATATATAGATATGAGTGTATCTAAAGCAGCTACAGTAGTGTTGCTTGGCTGAGTAGGAGGTGATACAGGACTGTGCTATTAGTGAGCGGGAGGTAGGAGGTGGCTATGGCTGATGGGCAGGAGTGTGAGGTAAGCGCAGGGTAATACTGTCTGCAGGTATTTTTAGATGTCACCAGAATGAGAAGATGTTGGTTGGTGGTGATGGTCTTTCTTCTTCTAGAACACAGTGATGAAACATGCATAATAAGAACATAAGGATTACCAATTTGGAGCAGACCTTTTGCCCATCTAGCTTAGAGCTATCGATGACAGAGGCATCAACAGCTGTGTTGTAGGAGAGTAGGTTTTTCATCTTTCTTGGCACCCACCATAAATGTTAGGGACCATGACCTCAAAATCCTGGGTTTCCCTTAATAAGTCACTGTCAGTGTGTCATCTCTTCATCTATTTCAGTCTTTTAAATAAATTTTGGCCTGGGCTATTTCTTGGGAAAAAGTGTTTCTTGGATTGGGAAACTTTGCTATTCACTGCATTCAAGTCTCTAACTGATCGTTAACTTGCTGGGTTTTTTCCCCAAGCTTAAGGGGGCACACAAATTATAGTGCTCCAGTGTTCGGCACATTTTGTAGGATTTTAGCTTATCATCTTGTTTTCCCTGTAAAAAAAA
>NW_007730742.1:35961-36876 GCF_000696425.1 Galeopterus variegatus | reverse complement strand
CCCCCTCATATGCAATCACTTTCCAGGTCCTGTAGAGTCCATTCATTTTTCTCCATCTGCTCATCCACAACTTCAGTTCAAACTCTAATAATCTCTTGTATGGTCTCCAGCAATAGCTTCCAGCTGGCCTCTCTGCATCCACTCTTGCCTTTCTCAATCTAGTCTCCAGCTGGAGTAATTAAAAAAAAATACAAATCTGATGATGTTAATTTCCTTCTTAAAAGGTTTCATCCTGCTTTTAGGTTGACATCCATTACTCTTAATGATAGGCTGCAAGATTGGCAGGATCTGATCTATATCCTGCTCTCCATCTTTTCTCCCCTCTGTCACCAAGTCGCCAATCCAGCCTCAAAGACCTTCTCTCTTTCCCCCATCATGTCATCAAACATTGCTGTTCCCTCTTCCTGGAATGCTTATCTTCTCCTCTCCCCCATGCATGCCCTGACACATGGGCACACACACAAATCCCTGTAATCTCCACCAAGCTAACTCTTTCTCAGTGTTTTAGGCCTCTCCTTAGAAGGAACTTTTCAGGGAGGCCTGTGTTGACCACTCAATTCCCCAGGCCCCCAGTGTAAGTATGTCTTCGAAGTCTTATCTGCTAATAGCTCCTTTCTAATTTTTGTGAACTCAACACAATTCTAAATATATAGCATCTCTGTGATTCTTCTATGCCTGTCTTCCCTACTAGACCATGGGCTCAAAGAGGGCAAAAAACTCATCTGTCTGGTTCATGATTATATCCCTAGCACTTAAGATTGGTCTTCATACATCGTAGCCTTCCACTCAGTAGTTATTTCTTGGACTGCTAAATGATTGCTCTGTAAATCTTACAGTCGCCTTTTCTAGTGCAGTCTTTTTCAAACCTTATTGTTAGGGCACTCAGTAGGATCAAGTTAATCAAGTGGTTTCTCT
>NW_007730742.1:31747-34911 GCF_000696425.1 Galeopterus variegatus | reverse complement strand
TGGCCTTCTCATTCTACTGTTTGTCTGGTCAGAAAAAGAAATCCAGTTTGTCTACATAATGTTCTTTTAGCTAAGAATTATAACATTATTTAACATGCATGAATCAATCCTTAAGACTCTGGCACTTATAGCACTGGAACATGTATTTGGTGCTGTCTTTTGGAATTAATTCATCCTAGCAGGCCTTGTAACATAAGTGAGTGAATAAATAAAATGAGGAATGTGTAAATTTAGGGCAAAAAAGGCAAATTAGGAGGCAAAGAGTATACTCCTATCTGGTTGCCAAGTTATGGAATACCTAATGCCCCTCCACCTCTTAAAGTCTATTGGAAAAATAAATGCCACCAGTTTCCTGGCCAGACCTAGATTAGGGACACTGAATAGAGAGTTCATTACCTGGCAGAACTTCTTTGCACCCAATCAATGAAAGGCAGTTACAAAATTATGTCTACCCCAACAGGACTTGGTACTGTGCTGAGAAGGGGTATATTGACAGCAATAAGAAATATAGAATTACAGAAATGATGATGAAGCTCTTTAAGGAAAAAATAATTTTAAAATCTTCCTTAGGCAAATTTAAGAAAATATTTAGTCTGTATTATATGGTATCAAACTCTGGCTTCTCAATAATTAGTATACATGTTTGAGAAGAGGCCAACTTTCTTTTTTACAATAGTCAACAAGGCTGTCAGGATCTGGTCCACATCCAAGAAAATTGTATTTTTGAGTAATCTTTCTTTTCTCTTTTCATCTTCTTTCACCTTGTTGATTAAAGCTTACTGAAGTAAAAATTTTATCTGGTCCTAAACTAAGTCTGCCTATTTCATAAAGGAATTATACTTTGGGTTGATATTTAACTAGAGGTGACAAGAAAATATGTAGTAGAAGAGACATCCAATTTTATGACAGAAAATCTGGGTTTGAATTCTGACTGTTCCTACAGAATACACCATCTTGGCCTATTAATTAATAATTTCTGAGCCCTCAGTTTTTTTTCCCTAAATGAAGGCTGATGCTGGAACCTGTCTCACAGGGTTATAATAAAACTTTAATGTGATAATGAATGTAAAAAGTACTTGATACACTGAAAAAGAGCTCTAAACTTGTTAGTTACTGTTGTTTTCCATTAGCAATATAGAGTTTATACCACTGGCAATTACTAGGGAATCTGAACATAGATTTAGCATCAGCCACATGCTTTCTTAAGACAGGTGACATTCAAATAAACATGTCTATTATCAGTGGAACTGGAGACTTTACATTCCATCTCTGTATTAAGTAAAGCAAAGTATTTGAATTATATTATTTCTGCTATTCTGCAGAAGTGTTCTAAATGACTTTTAATTTAATGATACTCTCTGCTTTTGTAGAGATTTGATGTGAAAATTATCTGCTTACACAGACTTTCTCCATCTTTTGTTGAAGTGGGGTTAAAGATAGCACACGAACTATTGTTAAACAGCATGCTTTTTACTAGTTTTACATGATAAATTCCTCCTTCATTCCAATTCCAGGGAAAGTTTGACTCCACCTGAATTTAAAATCCTTTCCTATGACAGGAAATGAGCTGCTATATAACTCAATGTTTTTAAATTTTTGTCAAATTTAGTAGGCTGTTTAGAGCCAAATTTTGTGAAAATTTATCAGGAATGTTTTCCCAACTTCCTCATTTAAGTGTACAGGAACATCTTTGCCTTGAAACTGCTCTTGGTTAAGGGGACCTGAAGATTGCTTTAAGTTACATTCCGTATTAGCCAGTAAGTTGTCTTAACTCCCCTTGAATCAATGGGGGGGATACATCTTAAATATGTGCACGAGGGTGTTATGAATCAGGTTTCTTATATCTTAGTGAGTGATCGCATTGTGTATATTCAATTCAGTATCTCTTCAGGATTCAACCTGATACAGAGAAAACTGAATGTACTGTGTAGTGAGTAGCTTTACAACAAAGCTTTACTACCTAAAAAAAAAAAAAAAAAATGTCTACATTCCAGATAAATTTCATGATTGAGCTCTTCTATCTCTTTCAATTGCCTTTTCCACCCTGACACTTTAAAAAACCACAAACATTTGGTTTTTCTTTTCTACTTCCACAGAAAATTCACATTTGATGCCTCCCATATCTCTCAGCTCTGGACAGAGGTCTCCTGACTGTGCATCCTATGGGAGACCTATGACAGGTGGGAGGCAAAGCAGAACTGGGCTTATTCTACTAAGTCCTCTCAAAAGTCAGCATCTTTAGCTGGACTTTCATGTCTTGCTAACAATCTCCCAAGGCCATATTCTTTTAAGTACTTGTGTTTTAAGTAAGATAAAAGAGAATTTGATCCATCTGAGTATGCCTAGAGGTTTGCATCATACTGAGGCCAATCTTGTCAACTTTTTAGATTCTCCTTTATTGTGTCAAAGGATTCAAGGTCTAATAAAGACGTATCTAAAAAAGAAGCTACATCCCATGTGGTGTTTAGAAACAATAAAAAAAGATGTTTTAATATGTAAGAAAGTATTCACCTATATTATTTAAATCATTAAACATTTCAGAACAAGGTACTAGACACTTAGGTAACAAAAGTATATCAGTCATATAGTCCTTACCCTTAAAGAGCTCACTATCTCATGACTGTCATAGCTGTCCGTACCTAGTTCAATAGTTGCCGCATAACAGGCACCCAAACAATGCTTGTTCTCTTTAACAAAATAATTAGATGTTTAGATTTGTATAAATTTGAGATTAGCATACCTATCGTATTTTATAGAAAAAAGATGAAACTTACATTCCTATATATATTAAGTCTCCAGATGTCCTATTAGGGAGTTTAATAGTTGACAAGAATTTGCATTCAGTTTTAGATTAGTCCCCCAAACAAAGAAGTATTCACAGTATTCCGTCAGTACAAAGTCAAACCCTTTTGTTTTTTCCCTGAACAGAACAGATACGATAGAAATAATTTGGGCAGTTAGTCTCTTTTGCAGCATGGCAAAATTTCCTCCAAAATGCTCAGCTGTTACCACAGATACTTTCTGAGTAGCCCCATCTCTATCAGTTAGTGTTGGCAAGTGCAGTACAACTCTTGAGAGTGATTCTTGAGAATGTGTACTACTCTCTCATTCATTCAATCATAGCAGGAAATAGTATGATCTTCATGGTCAGAGTAAGCACAGAA